>NC_072002.2:93186218-93193718 GCF_028885655.2 Pongo abelii | reverse complement strand
ACCATGGAAAGCGCATTTTCAACACCCTAGAAAGTTCCCTCCAGCTTTTTAAATCACTTTCCCTTCCCCTGCACTGAGCAACCACTAATGAACCTGCTCTTCACCATTGCCCAGATCAGATATGGGGAGGGTTTCACAGAGCAATGTGGATACACAGGCACTTACTCAGTCAAGTTAATGCTTCCATTGCTACTAACTTCACTGGTAGGAGCCAAAGGTCCATTTGCAAGCACATGGGTGATCCCTTACCTATGCTTCAAGGAGCCTTAGGACTTCCTCTCTCCTCTTACTGCCTGGCTCAGGAGCTGGTGCCATTCCATTCCATGGCCATGCAGGATGCTGAGAAAGCACCTGTGGCTTCCCAGTCCCTCTCACTTAACATCCAGCCAGCTACATATTTCTAGCAATTTGTCTTTCCAATTATCTTCTGAATTACTCCCTGCCCTGCTGTGCCCATTGTCATGAATGTAGGTCAAGTCCCTCTCATCTCTTATCTGAGTAAGTTGAAATACAATCTTCCGATGGCCACCAAAAAAAAAAAACCACACCCATAGTTTTTCTACAAACTCACTGACTGTTCATTTTGGCCCTTTTTGCCTGATTTTTTTGCATTTTCTAAGCTTGGCACTCGGGTCCCAGCCTCCCTTCCCACCATGTATGCTCCCTCCTTCAGAAGAAAGATGCTGCCCTGTCATTGTGCATCCTGCCTGACCTCTCACCTGGGCTCCAAACTCCAATGACCAACTTCCTGTTCCACAGATCCACCTGGGTTCTTAATGTGCCCCTCAAATAGAATGTGTTCTAAAAGAACCATTTCCACCCTGGTCTGGATCAGTTCCTCCCCAGTGTCCCTGTCTTCCAAAAGGGCAGCATCCGCCAGTCAACTCATGCACCTGAAATCTGAGGTTCATCACAGGCCCCCACTCGGCTTTTATACCTTAAACCTCAGGCCCATCACAGGCTTCTGCACCCTCTTCCTGGCCCCCTGATTCTGTGGCAAGTGCCCTAGGAAGGAAGTGCATCTAAGACATCCAGTTCCTCCCTGCCATGGGGTTGAGACCCACCTCTGCCAGCAGCTGCCCCTGCTGGTCTCCTGCTCCTGCCATGGGATGCCCACTCCAGCATGGATTTTCCCACAACAGAAAAGGGAATAAGGTAAATATAGAAACCAGATCATCTTATTTCTCTGCTCAAAATACTCTAATGGTAGTCCATCCCTCACAAAATAAAATTTACATCTTTTTGGTATTCTGAGCCAATGGCAGGTGAGGCAGCATGGTTTTTTAATCTCCCTGAATCCATTAATAAACAACTAGTAGAGCAACCAGGAGCATCAAGATAGTGAAAGCAAAGACCTGTGAACATTGTCTGTGATAAAGCTCAGTGGAGTGTAACTCTATAAACTCCAGCCTAAAGGAGTGTGGAAAATCACAACCACCACACTGGCATGGGTTCCTGGACTCTGCCTGGGGAAGCAGAGGACATGACTGAGCATCCCACAGGCCACATGAGCTGAAAAAAACTCACTGGGAATCACAGGGGCCAATTTTCTCCACAGCTGAAATGGGAAGAGGTTTGCTCCCTGCAATAGAAGGTGAGTGGAAGGACCTGTAGGAAGGTTAGTAGAAACCAGGAGAGTCAGATTTTAAGAACTTTTAAAACTTACCAATCAAATAACCTCTGGTACAAAACGTTATGCTGGGGGATGTGTTTAGGCAAGGATATGCATTTAGTGGGACAAGAAAAATGAAAAAAAAAAACCATAAGGAAAGATCTAGAGAAAAGTTTGAGAGGAAAGCCAAGAGCTCTCAGAAAGCAACGACCACACTTTCAAATGACACATGCCGACAATAGGCTGGGCACTCCCTGGAGTTAAAAAAAAAAAAGATATCCTGGTCCACACCTTTTCTAAAAGTTCAGGCAAAGTAATTTCACAAGAAAAGCACAAGAAAAAAATGCTGGAGTTAAATCCCATGCTAAGTTATTATTTTTAAAAATACACAAAATAACATTTCTACTGATAAATAACTATAATGCCAGAAAAATGTGCCAAAGATGTTCATGAAAATATAACCAGCTATTTTAAAATAAAACACTAAGAAAATAATGCAAGCTATGAAAAAATAACGTATACTGGAATAGTAAAAAAATGCAGAATTTAGGAGATATGGCTTGAAAGAATTATAATGAAAAGAAGTATCAGTTGATAATTGAATGCTAAACTAGAATGAACACAAGGGCAAATAAGCAGAATAAATGATGTCTTTCAAGAATAGAGAATGAAAATGAGCAAAATCAGAGACCAATGAAGAAAGAGACAAAAAGAATAAAAAGGCCATTATTAAAGAAAGGGGAAAAGGAGATCCAACATATGTATTATAGGAGTCCTTAAAAAAAAAAAAGAAATTAAAGCAAATAAGCAACGAATACTAAAATCTATTAAGCAAGAAAACTCTCCTGAAAAACTATTTATTTTAAAAAATATCTGAAAGTACATTTTGAAAGAGTACATCATCTATTTGAAAATATTAATGCAGAATGCCCAATACCAAGACATAGTCTAGTTGCAGAAAAAGAAACCATTTGTGAATCTAAGCCCCCAAACCAAGTAAATTGTAATGGGGAAAAAAATTGTCACAAAATTCTTAAACAGCAAGACTTAGGCTGCAAAAACAAATGGAGAACCATAGTTAAGACAACCAAGGAAAGAGAATGTGAACCCAGCATTATCATCCACTCAAATTTGCTTTTGAATATGAGGATCACAGACAAATGCTAATCAATGTAGAAACACTCAGGAATATTTCTTCCATAATTCCTCTCTGGAAAATCTACTGGATAATGAGCATCACATTACCAAAGGAATTAATACTAGTGTTGGTGTGAACCTTAAATATGTAGCTACCTATAGCAGTGAGACCACATGAGAGAGAAAAAGAATAGAGAAGCTGACAGCTACAGCTTTGAAAATGTAGACATAGTACAACTATAAAATGGGTGGAAAATTGGGTGAGTATGTGCTACATCATACCAGGTGGGTTAAGTTGGTATTGCTATTTTGAAACTGTCATAAAGGTAAAGTGGACAAAAGGCAAACAAGTAATTATGAAAAAAATCTAGTTAGGTGTCTCAAAACCCAGAATACTTAATATGGAAGAATGGAAATACATCCATAAGATAAAAAAGGGTATTTTTATGATAAATTTGAATTGGTAAAGCCTAGGAAAAAAAACAACTAACACAGTAGAAACGGACAGATCATGGTTTTGAAATACTATTTCCCATGAAAAGAAATCAGAGTTTCTTGGAACTATGTAGTTATACCAGATAGATATAAGGAAGCTAAGACAGATTATGATGGCCAGATAAAAAAGTGCAGGATCCCACCAATCCTGCCGGCCAATGATGGGAGGACAATTTGAACTGATACTACAGTTAATTGAAACCCATGAAATATGTTTAAATTCATATGTTCAAAATACTATTTAAGAAAAAATAATTGGTCACTGTGGTATGCAGAATAATGACCCCCCTAAATATGTCCACATCCTAATTCCCAGAACCTGTAAATATTTTACCTTATATAACCAAAGGGACTTTATTGATGTGACGAAGTCAAGGACCTTGAGACGGGGTATGTTCCTGGGTTTCTGAATGGATCTGATATATTCACAAGGGGTTTTCTAAGAGAGATACTGGACGATCAGAGAATGCAAAGGGAGAAGTGAGGACAGAGGCAGAGGTGAGAGAGGAGTGAACCTTCTATGCTGCTGGCCTTGAGGATGGAGGAGGGAGCCAGGAGCCAGGGAGTGGAGGCAGAGGTGAGAGAGGAGTGAACCTTCTATACTGCTGGCCTTGAGCATGGAGGAGGGAGCCAGGAGCCAGGGAGCGGAGGCAGAGGTGAGAGGGGAGTGAACCTTCTATGCTGCTGGCCTTGAGGATGGAGGAGGGAGCCAGGAGCCAGGGAGCGGAGGCAGAGGTGAGAGAGGAGTGAACCTTCTATGCTGCTGGCCTTGAGGATGGAGGAGAGAGCCAAGAGCCAGGGAGTGGAGGCAGAGGTGAGAGGGGAGGGAACCTTCTATGCTGCTGGCCTTGAGCATGGAGGAGGGAGCCAGGAGCCAGGGAGTGGAGGGAGGCACTGAGCCGCTGGAAAAGACAGACTGGCTTCTCCCCCAGGCCTCCAAAGGAACCAGCCCTAGGGACCTGTTTTAGACTTCTCACCTCCAAATCTGCAAGAGAATAAGTTTGTATTATAGGTTTGTAGTTATTTACTATAACAGCAATAGGAAACTAATTGTCACCAATTGGTTACCTTGAAAACTAGTAAATGAAAAGTTAAGAATCAAGCATTTATCATACCTTTCCTGTATGCACAGTATCACTGGTTATCTAAAAAATAGAAGCAAAGAAATGCCTGTTTATAGTCACATTCAAAGCAATAAATGAAAAAAGAACATGTTAAAATATCATTATCTTCCAACTCCTAATGAACTCCTAGGTACAGGCATCAAGCACTATTAACAGGAAATGCCACAAGAAGAAGAAAGAAAGAAAATACCACCATCGTTCATCTTGCAGAAAAAACAAAACAAGGAAAAGCAAGAAACAAACAAACCATGAATCTGATGAATTCTCTCTAAATACCAGCTTCACAGAAACTACAAGGAAAAGAGGGATATTAAACCTTGCCATGGGATGCCATCAACATCAAATACCAGGATTCATCAAAAAATTCTAATGGAAGGAAGGGATGAAAATGGAATATTTAGGGATTAACAGCCATTTTAAAGCCAGAACTAGCAAAACTAAAACAAACTGTTTAGAAATGCTTCTTTAAGTGATAAACCTCTAAAGAAACACCAAGAAGAGACTACTCTAAAAATAGAGATGGTGATTAATAATTTTAAGGGGGTTGAGGATGTATGAGGGAGAGGCAGTGAAATTCCCTGTCTTTATTTGAGCAGCGGCCACAAGGGTATATGCTTTACAATAATTTATCAAATTATACTTTTGCTTTATGTAATTTTCTGTACCTGTCTGTTATAATAATCCGAATGGTTTAAGCAAGGAAAAAAGGCCAATTGCATTATTACAGGAAATAATAGATCCACTTTACCTCTGGGAAATCCCTCCTGGTCCTTCCCTGACTTCCCTTCCTCCCACACACTCTTCTTCTGCCTTCCCATGCAAAACACTTGCTGTTCCTTCTGCTGAGGACATTTTTTTTTTAACTCTAAAGTTTTCCAGATAATTCTTGAATTGTGTGCTTGGATATCAACTCTTCAAAATAAATTTCTTTGTACCTTCTAGCTAAAATAAACTCCAACTTTGAATTTTCTCATTCAACTTTATTTTTTGTCATAGCACTTATCACTCACTGAAATTATCAGACTTATTTTCTTGCTCACTGACTACCTTTCCCAGACCAGAGCATCTAACACAGAGATCCATGGGACAGGGACCTCATTTGTCTTATTGACTGTATTTCCATTGTCAAGAGGAGACCTGAAATATGGTGGGTGCTCAAAAAACATTTGTTGAATAAATGAAGGAATGGATGAATGAATGAACGAAGGTCTACTAAAACCCTTTACCCACTTTACATCCAGGCCCGTTGGCAAATCTATTCTCCAACTAACCACCAGAGCTATCTACCGAAAACATGAGTCTGACTCCATTATTCCCTTGCTGAAAATTGTCCTGTTGGCTTAGCGTGGCAATGACTTCCCATAATCAATATGACTACTCCCTGTGTCTCTGGTTTCTTTTTCTTTTTTCCATGCTTGAAAACCAGTGGCAACCTGCTGCTGACCTCACACTTCCGACATCATACAATTTTACCCCATGATTAGGCCCATCACCTAATGTTCTTAGGTAATCCCCACTCTTGTTTTAAGGAGGTTCAACTCAGTTTTTTTTTTTTTCCATATCTCTTCTAGGAGAATGCCTTCTAGGAATACAGTTGAGTTACAGGCAGCCTAGAAATTTTTGTACATATTTTAATCATTGCACTTAGTTTCTGTATAAGTATCTACCTTTCTGCTGTTTCTTCACCTAGATTCTGTGTTCCTTGTGGACAAGAGCTGCCCTGCGTTCATTGCATCCACCTGTAGTTCTTGGTTTGAGATGGTGTGGTTCTTGGTGTAGATGTTTGAGAATGAACTAGGGATCTATGTTACAATAATGTGTTAGTTGGCCGAGGCTACCATAATGAAATACCACAGACCAGCCAGTTTAAACAGCAGAAAACGTATTTCTTCACCCTTTTGGAGTCTGGAAGTTTGAGATCAGGGTAGTAGCACGGTCAGGTTCTGGTGAGGGCTCTCTTCCTTGCTTGCAGATGGCTGCCTCCTCAGTGTGTCCTCACATTGTAGAGAGATGGAGCAAACCCTTGGGTGTCTGCTCTAATCTCATCATACCCCCATCAAACCCTAATCACCCCCCACAGGCTCCATCCCCAAATCCCACATCGGGCTTCAACATTTAAATTTCAGGGGGACAGATTCAGTCCATAGCAAATAGTTACTTTAATTGAATAGCACATTGCAAATGAAGATCACATGCACTACCTCAACGAACTCTCAAAACAACTCAGCAGATGTGTCACATCTCTCCATTTAGAGGGAAGAAACCAAGTCTCAGAGAGAACAACAGTTTGTACCATTAGACTCAGCTCATGCAGAGTCAGAGCTCAAACTCATGGTTTTCTGATTCCAGAAGTTTTCCATTCTCTGGCCATAGTTGCAATCTCTGACCAGTTACTTGCACCTTTTTTTGGTAATAATGCTGTTTCTGAAGAAGTTTGTAAAATAAAGCATGGGTTAAGTGCATCAGGGAAGCTCCACATTTAAAGCAAAGCCAGAATCTACTGTTTTGTCGACCTAAGAATGTTTTGATAATACAAATAATGTTTTCCAAATTACTGTCTTTGCAGATTCTAATTTTTCCATATCTGCCTTTTTCATGAACATAATTGCTATTAAAGACATATTGATTTTATCAAAAGTAAAAGCTACTAATAATTGTCCCTATAGGGCTAACCATAAATATAACTTGATAATTTTTGACACTTATAAGCTATCTTCCTACCATTGTTTGTATATTAGGATCCTGCATATGGGCATAGGAGTTGGCTCTGTACACGTGTAAGTGAATAGGAATTGATGATTTCATTTAACCCATTTTATTCAAGCTAAATTATATAATCAAATAACTACATGAAAGTGTGTCTCTTCACTTTTTAAATGCAATTCAAAATTATATTATATGGAAGGCCTCACAAATTTGCATGTCATTCTTGCACAGGGGCCATGCTAATCTCCTCTGTGTCATTTCAATTTCAGTATATGTGCTGCCAAAGAGAGAGCACTTCACTTTTATTTTTGACATTAGCAGCAACTTGTTCAGTTGCTGCTATGCCCCTGTTGGGGCTTCTTATGGATGGACATAGAGACACATCATCCCAGAGCCCATTCCTGACCGTTCTGAGAGAGGAGATTC
>NC_072002.2:93091218-93181218 GCF_028885655.2 Pongo abelii | reverse complement strand
GAGGACCTGGGAGGCCTTGTGGACATTTGCTGTGAGTGTGGAGGCAGAGAAATGGGCTGGGGGAGGGAATTCGGAGGCAAGGCAGGGTCATTCTGTGTGCTCTGAGAGGAAGGAATTAGCCGGGGGGTGCACAGCAGGTGGGGATGCTCCTAGAGAGGAGACGCCTGGTGATGAAGGGCTGGGATGGTGGCCAGCGAGTCCCTGAGCCTGGGGGTCACCAAGAAGAAGGCTTTTTGTTCTTTTTGTTTTTTCCTGAAAAATAATAGGGTATCATATTTGCTAAAGTCTTAGCTAGACTTAGGCAGGACGCATAAAAGCTATTAAATTTTGACAACATAAACAGGGTCCTGTCCATGGTTACAAGTGCACTGGACACCAGGGAGAACTTTGGTGGGGATGTTGGAATTGAAGAAAGAAAGAGGAAACAAGAAAAAGTGTTAGCTTGCTCCCCCTGGCTCTCAAGCCCCCCTAATCCCTGGGAGAAGCGTGAGGGGACTTAGAATTTCAGTGAAGGTTTATCCAGGGCACACAGCACTTGAGACCCAGACGAGTGCAGCCACGTCTGCCAGAACTGATTTGAGAGGGGAAGAAAGCTCCCATTCAGGGCTGTCTGTTGTACTGGACACATCAGAGGCTCCCAAGAAACAGATGAGCGAGGAGTTTCTATTCCTGTTTTTCAGATGAGGAAACCAGGGTCAGAGTTGAGAAATACCAAAGAAAGACAGTAACTGTCCCTTAATTCTGAAATAAAGATTAAAACAATCAATCCTAGGTTGTCTGTCATAATAACAAAAGAATTGAGCTTAAAGTTTGCTGGATTAACTTAAAGCAAGATTGTATTATACCTTGCTTTTATGATAGGAAAATCTATCTGATGATTAAATTTACATATAGTGATATATGAAAAATAATGACTTATAGATAATATATGAAAAATCATATAAAAATAATTTACATATATAAATAATATATATAATATCATTGACTAACTTAAGATATTTTCCATGACATATGTAAAACTTCACATAAAAAATAAAGTATTTAACAAATCTTTACAATTATATGACTCTGCAGAGTATTAAAATAATACTCAAGATTGTGTATTACATGTAGAGAGCTAACATTATTCAATATAATAATATATCCCCTGTTTCTCTCTGCCTTTTCTTACAAGACAATATTATTAAAATTCAGACGTAGTTATCAATACATCATACCCTATAACAACACGAGGTAATGGTATTCACCCAATAAGAAACGTCCCACAGGGGCCTCAGGGTGCACCACCTCCCAGAGGGGTGGGGCCAGGACAAAGGCAGCCTTCATGTGCAAGCAGTGGTGACTCCATCATAAATCTCACTGTTGCAAATCATGTGACAGTCATTAAAGTGGTTTGTCCTTTTTTTTTTTTTAATTTTTTTTGAGATGGAGTCTCACTCTGTCACCCAGGCTGGAGTGCAGTGGCACGATCTTGGCTCACTGCAACCTCCGCCTCCCAGGTTCAAGCAATTCTCCTGCCTCAGCCTCCTCAGTAGCTGGGACTACAGGCACACGCCACCACACCAGGCTAATTTTTTTTTTTTTTGTATTTTTAGTAGAGACAGGGTTTCATCATGTTGGCCAGGATGGTCTCTATCTCCTGACCTTGTGATCCGCCCACCTCAGCCTCCCAAAGTGCTGGGATCACAGGCATGAACCAATGTGTCCGGCCAGTGGTTTGTCTTTTTAAGGAACAATACTTGAAGAAAAACTGAGCAAAACATTTATTTCATAAATCCTCATAGAGAAAGCCACACGCTTACTTAAGAATTATAATTTTCCAAATATACCTCATTGATGCAACCAAACTGGGGACAAAGCAAGGAGCTTTGGAAAAGTGGGGGCACCAGGATGGTTGCCCTTTATGCCAAAATAAAACCATTTTAGTTAAAGAGCTTTCCATTTCTGAAAGGGGGGATCTGAGATAGGTTTTCACATTGTATGCATGTGTGGTACCATGTTTCTCTCCTCAACCAAAAAAAAGTGAATGAGCCACCCATAGGGTGTGCACCTAACACAGAGCCAGACGGGGTGAAACTTGGAAGAAAGCTGCATGGGTTTTCAATGATAACAGTTGCCATGGGCTAAACCAGCTACAATGTGCCATTTGCCCCCAAAAGATAGCTTATGCAGAATAATTCCCCCTTGAAGAACATCTAACTTTTCCATATGCAGATACCAAATATCTGTTGTCTCAGTTAATCCACACAAATGATCTCCAGAATTCGCAAACATCAGCTCTGAGAAAACAATCCATGCAGGTCTTCTGCTCCTGGGTGCAGAGAAGCACAAGAGTCTGAGCCCAGGCCCATCAGACTCCAGAGACCCAGATGTGCAGCCTCTAGAGCAGGGCCCTGCTAGGGGCACAAGGGATTGAGAGCCAACGGCCTGGGATGGTGTGGACAGTCTGGGTGCTGAATCTCCTTGAATCCTTCAGTTGCTGTCTTACAGCACTAAAAAGACACTCCAGGAATTTGGGAACTTGGGGAAGCAACCCTGATTTCTTGGATTAAAGAGCAGTGGGATATTTTCTATAGGCTTAGAAATTTCTAGGTACATCTATCCCTAAATTATGTACATGGCTGTTGCCTATTAAATTTGCTTTTGTTGTTTTCAAATAGTAATGGTTTCATGTTTTTTTTTTTCCTGAGTATACCATAACTAAATGAATACTAGGGAAAAATCATACACACTTAAGCTTCAATACACATACTCTAAACATTGTTATGACATGCTTCCTTCATGTAATAAATCACAAACATCATGTTGGGGTCAAATATACATCTATATGACTAATTTGATAGTTGTCTGTCATTTCATCCAGTAGCCAATATGTATAATTTTTCCCTGGTGTTTTACTATTATGGATAGTGCTGAGGGGAACAAATTGGTGCCTATATTTGTGTGCATTCTCTGAATATTGACTTAGATTAAAGTCTCCCTAGAGGAATTGTTGGATCAAAGAATATAAGCACTTATAAAGGTTTTGATGCACATGGAAAATTTCTTAAAATATAATGTTACTCTATTTTGGGTGTGGTGGATCACACCTGTAATCCCAGTGATGTAGGGGGCTGAGGCAGGAGGATTGCTTGAAGCAAGATGTTGGAGATCAACCTGGGCAACATAGTAAGACCTTGTCTCAAAAAAAAAATGTTATGCTTACGGTTGTAAGGTTGCCCAATGGAATATAAAAACAAAGAAACAGAGCCAATAGAACATAATGGGATGTGTGTGAGAAAAAATATATATATAAAAAATAATATAATATACTATTATATTATATATATATAAAAAATAAACCCAAGCTGCTGGGGTTTCCTGCCCTCCACCTCCACCAAACACAAGTTTGCTGCATCTTCCTGAGTCCAGGCCTCCACTGATGCCCATGTGGAACTTCTGTTAGCTTCTTTCAGGTCTTAGAGGAGGTGGATTTCTGTTAGCTTCACACTATCTCTTCCTAGCTTTTGTTAAAACACATTCAAAAACATGCATGCACACACAAACACACATATCCACAAAGAAAACACTAGTCCAGGGACATGGTCTCTCTAGGGGTGGCATGTCATATGTGAATGTGAATATTATATCTGAATTATCTGAATGTAAAATTTCGAAGCTGCAAACCACCCTGCAGGAGTGCTTATGCCGTCTGTGTCTGCATCTCCAGAGGTCTGTCTTCTCAGGCAGACCCATTTCTTAACCACAGCTGGGAGAGGTAAAGGTTTGTGTGTCTCCTGAAGTTCTTGACTTTCTCTGTCCCACGGATGGGAAGCCTCCTGCTGATGTCCGGTGGCCAAGTCTGCTGTGACTGTCAGCTTTGTGCATGCAGACAGGCCAGCTTACTGAGGGAGTTAACAGCAGGATTCAGTGGGAGATGGTCCTTCTTACTTTGTGGAAAACCCAAATGTCGTAATCCACTTATGTTTTTTCTGGGACAGTTTTGTCCAAAGAGGAATTTTCTAACGTTTGCTTTACTGTGTGTCTGTGTGTGTGTGCGTGCCTGGGTGTGTGCATGTATATGTGTGTGTACAAATGTGTATATGTGTGTACATGTTTATGTGTGTGCATGTGTACATGCATGTGTGTACATGTGTATGTGTGTCTAGAGAGAACTTGCCACACAAGCTCATCTGTGAGCATTCCGTTCTGCCGATAGGAGAAAAGAAGAGAGAGCTGAGGCGCTGTCTGGTCCTTACACAAGTGTTGACATCACCTGCCTGTTTCTCTGCCCCTCTGCTCTTCTCTATGCTTGGTGTTTCCAAATCCAAGCTTAATTTATCCAGGGAATACACCTCCTGGGGGTGTGGTGCTCAAGGAGGCGATGGGACCTGGAGGGTCCATGGCTCCCTATAGGAACTTCCATAGGCTCCTGTTTTGTCCAGAACTCTGCAGAGTGAGGCATTTGCAGGCCACATTCCTGCAACTTCCATCCCCTGCTGGATGGCCCCTCTAGGGCCCGGCCATGCACTCCCCAGCATGTAAGTTCAATGAACTATATTGGATGCAACTGCCACCTCTACTATTTTCTCCATCCTCACATGGGTTATTTCCTTCCATTTTTCTTCCTTCATTGTAATTTGTAGTCATGATTACGGAGCCATCAGAGATACACGGTCATGTTAAACCCACCAAATTTAATTTTTATATAGAAAGAGCAATCATTTTTAAGGGTCAGTTGGGCCTTGGTGTTATTTTAGCTACAGGATCCTATAGATATGGCTTTGGTTAGGGTTTGGCTTGGGGTTTGAGATATGGCCCTTTTTCTGATCATGAGCAATTCTTTTGATCTCTGGAATTCTTGACTGCATTACCTTTGAAATGGTTCTCTAACAGTTTGCCCTTAGGAGGCCATTGAGGGATGAACTGAGATAAGCCATGTGGAACATTCAGCCCCTTACAGGTGTCAAGCACTCAAGAAGGCTTAGCTAGTTTCATTTTTATAATTACAAGTACTACTACTGTAAAGACTCCAGATTTGAGTGAGAAAGCTTGTAGAAAAAAGGATTCTCATGCTCATGAGGGTGGCGGCAAGAGACAGTGTTCAGCAGAGGCCACCACTGGACACAACAGGCATGAAGTTGCCTTCTTGTCAAGTATGTGCTTGGTTCCCTGACACAGTGAAATTGTTTTCACCCTGAGTTGCACAAAAAACCACTTAGTGCTGCAGGCTCTCCTCTGGGTGTCTCTTGCTGAGGGTGTTATTCATCCAATGCTTACAATCCATGGTGACAGCCAGGGGGCCCTTTTGGGTGGACCTCCACTGCTGAGAATGCACAAAATTTATACCAAGGTTACCTCTCAAATAAAACGTGCCCTCTTAACCAAGTTTGCCTTTCTTCAAACCAAGTTTCTTATATTTGAGATGGTGTTTATGTCTCACACTTGGTCGTTTTCATCCAGACACTTCTTTCTTAGTCACGAAGCTATTCTCTTCCTTCTTTCTGACTTTAAAAATTATTAGATATTTTAAATACTTAGTTTGATGTGGGTAAGAGGATGGAAGAGAAGAAGGAATATTTGCATTACTAACTAATGTTTTGTCTATTAAAAACCAAAGTTGCGATTGGCCTTTTTTCTTTTCTTCAATGACAAGAGTTTTATTATGACAATGTCACTAAATTATTTGAAAAATCACATAATGAGGTATCATCAAAACTATTTTTGTTAGTTGTGATATACAAACTAATAATTTATGTCCTTCAATTTGTTGAAGGCAAAGAAATAAAAGCTATTTGACTTAAAAATGGATGTTTTACTCAGGTAATAATTTCATTCCTTTTAATTTCTAGAAATTCAACTAGAAGGCTTTACCCAGGTATAATAAATGAATATTTTTATTGTAAGTTGACAAATTATAATTCTATATATTTGTGGGGTGCAAAGGGATGTTATGATGTGTGTGCACAATATGTAATGATTAAATTAAACTAATTAATATATCCATCACCTCAAATACTACTCATTTTTTGTTGTGAGAACATTTAAAATTTGTTATCTTAGCAACTTAAAAATGTATAATACACTACTATTAACTATAGTTACCATGTTGTGCAAATAGATCTCAGAACACTTAACATTGTTAAGTGTGCCCTTTCCTTCATATCCTCGCTTGTGATCTTCTGTCTTTTTGATAAAACAGCTGTTCTAACAGGAGTGAGGTGACATCTCATTGTAGTTTTAATCTGTATATCCCTGATGATTCGTGATGTTGAGCATTTTTAAATATATCTGTTGGCTATTTATTCATCTTCTTTCAAGAATGTCTATTTGGGTCCTTTGCTCATTTTTAATGAGGTTGTTTTCTTGCTATTGAGTTGTTTGAGTTCTTCATGTATTTTGGGTAGTAACCCTTTTTCAGATCTATGGCTTGGAAATTGTTTCTCCTAAGCTGTAGATCGTCTCTTCACTGTGTCCATTGCTTCCCTCACTGTGCAGGAGTCTTTTTGTTTGATGTAATACAAGGTGTTTACTTTGGCTTTTGTTGCCTGAGTTTTGGGGTCAAATCCAAAAAAATCCTTGCCCAGACCACTGCCATGTAGTTTTGCCCTTGTGTTTTCCTCTCGTTGTCTTACAATTTCCAGTCTTAGGTTTGAGTCTTTCACCCATTTTGAGTTGATGTGTGTATATCAAAAATTACTGCAGCCATTATGGAAACTGTATGGTGATTCCTTAAATAACTAAAAACAGAATGAACACATGATCTAACAATTCCACTTCTGAGTGTAGATCCAAAGATTTGAAATCTGGGCATTGAAGACACATCTGCCTTCTCATGCTTTTTGCGTCAGTAATCACAGTAGTCAAGTTACAGAATCCACCCAAGTGTCCATCCACTAATGAATGGATTCAAAAATGTGGTATATGTGCACAACAGAATACTTCTCAGCCATCAAAAGAAGGAAATCTTGTCATTTGCAGCAACATGGATGAACTTGCAAGACACTGTGCTAAGTGAAATAAGCCAGGCACAGAAAGGCAAATACTCTCTGATCTCACCTATATGTGGAATCCAAAATAAGCTGAACTCATAGAAGTAGAGTAGAACAATGGTTAACAGAGCCTGGTGGGGTGGAGGAATTGAGGAGATGTTGGCTCGATGGCTCAGTTTCAGTTAAACAGGAGAAATCAGTTTTTGAGATCCATTGCTATTCACTTTTTGAAATAAAATTTTCATATAAGGGCAATTCATGAGCCATTTTTCTTGATTACGGAAATCCACTCACAATTAATCCAGATCCTTAGACACATATATGAACACATAATTTTTGCACCCTGTTAATGATTGAAAATAAGCTTATTTTTCCATTATGTGTATACATACGCTCCCTTATTTCAATCGCTTTAGAGAATCAAGGTACCTGTGATTACAACAATGATAAATGTAAAAATTGAAATCCAGGACCATGACGTTAAAGTCGTTGTAAACTGTCACATGACTGGAGTTAACTTTCTGGCTTTCTACTTGCCTTGGAAGTTTTCTTGGTTTCTCTGGGTCTCCGTTTTCTAATCCATGAAACAGGGATCTCGTTCATGGGCTGTGGGAAGAATAAATCAGATTCTGTTCTACATTGTGCAGCACATTGCCTGGCATGTAGAAAGCATCAAATAAAGATTTCCACTTTCTCCTCTTCTTTATAAAAATAATACTGAACACATTAATTTTTATAATAATAATGGTTATTAAAATGAAAGTTGAAATGCAATAAAATAATAAACAAAAAAATTGTCCTTGAGTTCTGGAGCCATATGAAATTCTTTTTATGAAATCCAAGAATGTACCCTAAAGCAGGGGTCCCTGTCTCCCATCACCCCCAGATGGGACCATCTAGTTGCAGGAACATAAACTCAGGGCTCCCACTGGTTCTACATTATGGTGAGTTGTATAATTATTTCATTATATATTACAATATAATAATAGAAATAAGTGCACGATAAATATAATGTGCTTGAATCATCCTGAAACCATCCCCGCTCCCAGTCTATGGAAAAATTGTCTTTCACAAAACCGGTCCCTGGTGCCAAAAAGGTTGGGGACCGCTGCCTTAAAGAGATACATTCATAATCCAGAGCAGCTTAAACTGTATTAGGAGAGACATGTGAAGGGCGTAGTAAATATCACGGTCAGGAAACAATTGCTGGCTTAACACATCATCCCTAAATGGAAATTCACAAGTGCACGGGCCCCTGATTTCAGGAAGTGGTATGAAGTGTTCTTCTGTGTTTCATATTTCAGGATGAGACACTATGGAGACAATAATGATGATTTAATATTATTTAATGATTTTCCTGAGCAATGCTAAGAGGGCCAGGTAGTTGTTTAGTAAATTGAAAGTCATGATGAGAAAGGTCACTCATTTTCCTAAAATTTACGATGTTTATATTTCTTTGCTCATTGATTTGTTTGCTCCACAAACACTCACTAACCAGCTTCTGCATGCATGGCTCTACCTGACATCATGACGTTTTGCTTAATCATCACACACTCTGCAACCTCCAGGAGTTATGAAGCTGACCTAGGGTCACCTCCTAGTACAGAGAATGTTGATTCTTCTGCAGATTTTCTGACTCTACATTCATTGTTATTTCTAATAGAAGACAGTTATGCCTTAATATGGTTGTATATTTTAAATTTCAAGTTTGGAGGCAGTAAAAGAAACAAAATATTTTAAAATCTTCCTTCTTTCCAAATCCCACTTTATAATTTTGTTTGCTGTTTCTTGTCTGAAATCCATCTGGTAAGTACTTGTTAGACTAATGCTAATCTTACGCCAATCTATGAACTGTTCAAAGAATTTTGTTGTTTTCTAAGTTCTCATAACACACATCTTTAATAATAGTGAAAGAGCTTGGAAACATGATTCTGTAAAATTAAAAGCACTTGATACTTAAAAAGCATTATAAAGTAAATTTAAAATGATCTTCCGAAGAATAACAAAGGTTTCAGGGGAAACGTGAATTTCTAAATGGCCTTCTATTTATCACTGAACACACAAGACATAGGACAAGCCCTAAATACAAAAATAATCAGACACTTCAGCTTTACTATAGCCAGTAATGAAAAAGCTGCCAATAACATCTTCCTCTGCAGCTGATTTAGTAAAACTTTATGAAGAGAATAAATTTTATGTTTTAGTATACATGACAAGTATGTTCTGGATGCTAAAAAGGAAGACAAACAGAGATCAATATCCTCCAACATATACCTGGATTGTGTCAGCTTCCAGTTATGATTTTGTCTCGGGGGGAAGAGAAAAGAACAATGATAATTCCTGGTCTTGATGTCACAGAATGGACAGACCATTTCAATTCCAAAGAGAAATACTTACAGATGTACTGCGCAAAACCTTTCTGCATTTGATAAGCACTCTGTAATGGTTGGTAGAAATCATCTATCTTGTGGATTATATATCCAGCACAAGGCAAACTAACTAAGAGGGTTATACAAACAAGAATAAAGTTTCTTAATGGCTGTGTTCATTTTGATCTCTGAGATTATAAGCCAATTCCATTTTACAGCTGTACTGCTACGTAGCACCCCATTTGAATTTTGCCCTAAGATAATCCTTAGACATAGTTTCAAAGCATGTTGCATCCAAATATAGACTGGAGGTTGAATAGCTTAAGACGACAAGCAGGTCCTGTTGTGAATGATGACAAATGTAGAAATGGCACCATAGAAATGTTGAGCTCAACTGAGCCTTGGACATTCAGCCTCTTCATGTTATAGGTGTGAACACGGAGAGAGGCAGAGTGGAATGTGAGCTCACCCTGCTGGCTTGAGGTTGAGCTCCTTATTTACAACCCAGGACTCTTCATGGGGGAACACTGGCTTTCACCCATGGCACAATTATCTGATTGGAAATGTAAAAATCTAGGGACAAAAAGAAAATAAAATACAGACTAATCTAAATTAGTTTGCTGAGATGGCGGCTGGTCTTTGCTGACCACCAAGTTAATTATGACTGTTACCTTTCACCAAAGGCATGGCCTTGTCCTCCACCAGGTCTCTCCAGTAGAATTTGTCCTGAAAATCCAGGAAATTAATTATTAGGAAACACACATTTGCCTCCATATTCTATGTAATTTGAGTAAAAGTGGATGTGAATCTGGAAAAATAATCTGGTTGTGTTTTTAATGCATTAGATGACGTTGTATTGGCAATGTCAGTAGAAAGCAAAGGTTGTCGGAAGCATAAAGTATGTATTTGATGTTTATAAACATTAAATAGAGAGTTAAATATAAGTACAGTAGAATGTCTTCAAAGATTTCTTAATTCCTGTGTTAATGAAAGCGTTTCTCACGCTATGGGGCAGCACAGAGAGAATGTAGCTGGGGTCAGTGTTCCTAGGGACTCTGTTGGGCATTGCCAGGTTTCACTGCCTCGAGTCCCTTTTGGAACCAGGTGGAGCTGCGAGTCACTCACCATGGGGCACAAAAGGCCTGTTCTTCAATGCAAAAAAAAAAAAAAAAAAAAAAAAAAACCACCAGTATTATTCATTGGTAGTGAGTTTCTGAAAATTACTGTTATCTTAGAATCACATAGTATTAGAATTGGACAATCTCAAGGGATCAGTTAGTTCTCATTTTGGAGAAAAGCATACAAACCTCCAGGTGGCTACCGGACATTCCACATTCACAGAATGACTAGCAGAAACCTGGCCGGTGTGTAGCTCACCAAGAGAAGGTCAGGCTGCTTGATGGAAATGCCGTATTTCTCTAGATATGTGCCTGTAGCCTAACTGGACACAAGCAAAAGGAGTTGAAAGTAACTTAACAGATAACCATGGTTTGGGAGGAGGCTATGGAATTTAAAGGGGCAAATGGATGGTGACTGTTGCTGAATTAGCTCCCATAGTACGTCAGACTGAAGACTGAGGGGAGGACTAAAGCTTGGCATGAAAGCTAAGATCTGTGCAGCAGATCAGCTAGGTGTAAAACAAAGACAAGTTCCATAATGTTATTTTTCAGTTTGTGAACTGTAAATTGATGTTTAATACATTGGAGGTGCAATAGATGATATTATTATTTGTTATCCTAAATCATCATAATGTTGTTTGCAAGGTGCACACATGGAGCTCCCACTTTCCAATAATTTTCTCATTCAGTTCTGACTAAACTTATGGCTTAAGCTCTATCCACCCAATATGGCACCAATTTTCGGAAGCCACAAGACGAATTGGAGACTCAGGACTCAAATTCAGGTCATCATAACACCAAAGCATGCATCATCTGTAATATAGATATTATTATATAGTATTTGTATAGCATCTACTATCCTAATATCTAGCGAAAATCACGTGTCAGAAGTATCTGGGCAGCATTAGCACTCAATCTGTGCTTTAATTAATAATAGTGGCACTCACAGTTTCATGCCCACCATGTATATATTTGCCTTCTAAGGGATGATGGCCTCATGTACATACAACACACATAATATATATGTGTATATATATATAATACATATACATATATGTTAGAGAGAGAGAGAGCATCTCGCTTTGTTGTCCAGGCTGAAATGCAGTGGTGTAATCATAGCTCACTGCAGCCTTGAAACTCCCAGGCTCTAGTGATCCTCCCACCTCAGCCTCCCGAGTAGCTGGGACTCCAGGCATGCACTACGGGGTCTCACTATGTTGTGCAGGTTGGTCTCAAACTCCTGGGCTCAAGCAATCTTCCCACCTCAGCCTTTTGACGTGCTGGGATTACAAGCATGAGCCACTGCACCCAGCCAGCCACGCATACTTTTGAAATAATTTTATTTTTCAAGATTTGCAGACACAGATTCAAGAATGCATTTATGATTCTGGGTATAGGGCAAAACTAATGCAGTCTTGAGATCTATTTTTCTTGCAAATCTTGGGAAAAAAGTTATTCATGCATTTACACTGCCATAGATCTATGGTGAAAACTGTTCTGCTATGAGTTCAGGCTACTCAGTTTCAAGAGGGAGTAGACAGCCACTGAGGACAGTGTGCCTGGAGCACGAGGAGACTGCCCATCCTGCCCACTCATGCACTGGTCTTCCCAGGTGACAGGCACAGGTCTGGCACCCCCACTCTTGTATCTCTTACTAGAAAGATGTCTCCTCTGCAGAAGTCCTAACCTAGTAGCATTCACTAATGCATTAGCACATCCAGTGTTTTTTATTCAGCATGGTCTTAAATATGCCACCCAGCTCTCGCCCTATCACCAGTTAAGAAGTCAATGCCAGCATTCACGCATTTAAAACAATATGTAAATTGATGTTTTGTGTAGCAGGTGGTAGTGACCTCACAGAGCAGGGTCTGTAGGAATCGGGCTCATAGAAAGCTTCTGTGATTGGAAGATAAGCACAGGAGAAAGTCCAGGGTGGGCACTTCCTGATTAAATGGAATAGATTAGGCGAGGGTCTAAAATGCTATCAAACGGTGAAAAGGGTCCGGTTAGATGAACATCTCTGAGAGTTGCAATTAAAATGAACTTTTGGCTGAGGGAGGCCCAGAGGGGAGGTCATGCTGACCCCACGTTCCATCCTCTGGCCTGGGGATAACACTTTTGAACACGTAAGAAGAGGGTCCTGGGCTGTGAGTCACGTGTGGACTTTAGAGATCCCAGTTTTGTTTCTGTATTCGCTTCAACAAATATTTCACAATAAACATTTCCAAGGACAGCCCCAGCGCCGGGCTCTGCCTGGTCCTGTAGTGTGAAGAGCAGCCTCTCATTCTCCGGGGAACAGGCCGCGGCACTGAGGCAGTGGGCGCCGCACGGCGCTCGGCGGGGACAAAGCCCAGCCCCACCTGGACTGGAAGGCCTGAGAGTCTGTGGTTGCCTTGACCTGCCTGAGCGTCGCGGGGCCGAGATGCCTAGTTGTGAGTTCTCCTGCTTCCCCCAGGTAAGCCCCCACCCAGCTAGAGCCCTATCAGCCCGACCAGCCGCCCCCACCTCTTCCTCAACCTGCCAGTCTGTGCAATTCTTTAAACAAGCCGGTCACATAATCCAGTGGGCAGGAGCCAGGGGCACCCGCCTCTTGTCATACGTAGCCTGCTCCCCACAGCCCAGCTGGTTCACTCTGCTCTCCTCCCAAGGGCAGCCCTCATGGGGTGCGGGTGGTCCTCCCCTGGGCGGAGGGCTATGGGACTCACACACTGCTGTCCATCTCCATGGCCCACGCTGGAGTAATCTGTGCTCAGCCAGCAGGACTTCAGAGGAATGGAGACCCCCTCACCACTGGGTGCATAGGAGGGGATCCGTCTCCCACCCAGGGAAGGAGGTGAGGATGCTGAGAAGCTCTCTCTCTGGGACTTTTGATTCCTCCATATTTCCCATCGTATCTTCTCTTTGAAGGTTTTTCATCACTTCAGGGTGATTCCCAAATTGTTTTGGTCATTGCTACACTTCAAGAGAGATCTCAGAAAATAGTATAGTATCTGTAATTATAGCTCTGTCTCCTTGAAATAAATGCACATTTTTCAAAGAAGCTTGTAGATATTTAGATTTCCCAAAGCATGTAACTCATGAATTACAAGTCATTCACCAAGACTGAATCTAATCGAGGTAGTTTGCAAGCAAGAAGGAACAAAGCACCCAAAACCTCATTCGTGGCATCCGTCATTGCCAAGGTAGATCTCGTTCATTTCCATGCACAGTGTGCCATGCGGAACGCTGGCCGCGCTGTGGAACAGGTGCCTCCTGGTTGTGGAAACCTTCACCGGAGAAGGTGAGAGCCAAGGAGGGGAGATGCTTGATTTGTGTGCAGATATGTTTTCCTTCCATTCTGCCTCCTGTGCTCTGAATAGAACAAGATCACCTGGCCTCTGAGGAGAGTGCTTTGTCTTTCTTCAAGAAGAGGACTTGGTGCTATTTTATCCTGCTTCTAGCTGCTTCTCCAGTTAGCTTTACAGAGCTGGATTCTCCGTAACGGTTCTCGTGGAAACTTTGAATACATTTGCTGACGACCGCGCGTACTCACTTCTCAATCTCAGCATCACACCTCGACATTCCAGAATGAAGTTAATCATCCCAATTTCCAGCAGTTTGCTTCCACATGTGGTTCAGGTAATATTCGGGTAATAGCCAGGCTTCGGGTATATCCAGGTAATATAAAGCTCAGGCAATATCCAAGCTTCAGGTATATTCAGGTACTATAAAGCTCAGGCAATATACAAGCTTCAGGTATATTCAGGTAATATAAAGCTCAGGCAACATCCAAGCTTCAGGTATATCCAGGTTATATAAAGCTCAGGCAATACCCAAGCTTCAGATATATCCAGGTAATATAAAGCTCAGGCAATATCCAAGCTTCAGGTATATCCAGGTAATAAAAAGCTCAGGCAATACCCAAGCTTCAGATATATCCAGGTAATATAAAGCTCAGGCAATATCCAAGCTTCAGGTATATCCAGGTAATAAAAAGCTCAGGTAATATCCAAGCTTCAGGTATATCCAGGTAATATAAAGCTCAGGTAATATCCAAGCTTCAGGTATATCGAGGTAATATAAAGCTCAGGTAATATCCAAGCTTCAGGTATATCCGGGTAATATAAAGCTCAGGTAATATCCAAGCTTCAAGGAGCTGTGTGCTGGTTTAACTGTGCAGTGCATGTGGTGGAGCTGGGTGCCAGCCCTGAAAGGTGCTTCGTGGGGCCATTGACTCAGCGCAACAAAGACCACAGCTTTCCTGGGGGAAAAATAAGAAGTCCAGGAGACCTTCCTCTTCAACTTGTGTCTGCCAGGCACACTTCTGTGCAGATGTGGAGCTAGGGTGACGAGCTCATCAAGGCAGAGAGAGGAGAAGCAGTCGAATCATTAGGCAGCAACCCAGTACTAATGGGTGAACAGACTTTGATTTTACTGAGTATAATTCATGTATCATGAAATGCACCCTTCTAAAGTGTACATGTCAGTGGTCATTAGTGTAGTAACAAGATGATGCAACTATCACCACTACCTGACTCCAGGACATTCTCGTCACCCCCAAAAGAAACCCCACGCCCCTCAAGTGTCACTGCTCACTCCCCCTTTTCCCTCCTTCAGCACCTGGCAACCACTTTAATTCATGTTCTGTCTCTGTGCATTTGCCCGTCTTGGGCATTTCATTTGAGTGGGACGGTGTGGTGTGTGGACTGTGCATTTCACATGAACGGGACGGTGCAGTGAGTGGACTGGGCATTTCATATGAATAGAACTGTGAGGTGTGTGGACCTTTGTATGTGGCTTCTTTCTCCGAGCATCCTGTTTCCGAGGCTCATTGACCTTGAGTGTGGGTCAGTGCCAATGGGGTATCAACTGAGAGGCGTGTTTTCCTCAGGGCTCTCTGGTGTGGGCCCTTCCTGCAGTCTGGCTCTGGTGGGGGGGACGTGGCCGGGCTCCAGCTGGACACTGTGGTGCGCTGTCTGGAGGGGCTTCCAGTGGCCATGGGGTGCTGCTGTGCACACCAGGGAACCTGGACCCATCCTGGCTGCAGGGACTGAGTTAGGCATGAGCACACGGCATAGCAAGCTAATCAGTTTAATTCTTTGAGTAGTCAGCTAAACTCCTTCATACCCTAACACTAATAGCAATAATAATTTCCCCCTCTTTAAATTATTCCTACTGCAAAGTAGAGCTTACATAATAAATGATGTACTGTAGCCACAATTTCTATTTAAGGGAGTTTCAGTAAGAATGGAGATCATTTTGATTTTGGCCTAGGGGGAAGGGCTCTGTGCTGAGGGGACACTGAAGGTACATGTGCTTGTTGGTTTTGACTCTCCAAACCTTGTTATAATGCAAAATTAAAATTTAGAAAAAAAATTTTTTATAAGTATATTATAAATTATTTTGTCTCTATATAATTTGAGAATAATAAATTATGTATACAAGTATATATATTTTAATTTAAAATAGTTTCATTAACTTATATACTGAAGTTAAATTAACTAACTTCTATTTATAATCTATTATTATTTGATACACACACATATAGAGGGAGAGTCACACATAGAAGTACTAGGAATTCAGGAAATCTTCAACTGCTAAAGTTTAAGGATGAGAAAACTCTGGAAGCTTTAAAGCAGAAAAATTCAGGTATGAAACAAAAGTCAGAAACGCAGAGAAACTTACAGCTCCAGAAAGGCAAAAGAAGAGTTCTCCAAATGTGAATTTTTTCTTCAGAAGCCCAGACTCAGTTTCCAATACTCCAGGGAGTGCAGGGAGAGGGGCTGGAGAAATGTGGCTCAGGGGTTCTGGACAGACACGCTCAGGGCAGGGCCAGCGGGGCTGTTCAGGGCCCGCACAGCTCGGAGGGCAATGCTCATGGTCGGCACACTGTCTACAACCCCAGAAAATGCCTTCACATAGAAGGGAGGATGTGAAGGGACTCCAGTGTGTGGATGGGGTGGAGAACACCCTCTAAACCAAATCAAATGTCCAGGAAACAAGTATTTGGGAACCTCAAGGAAATAGGTGTTTCGATACCTAGAGTCAATTTTATCTGTGCATTCTAAAAAGCATGAAATGCTACCCACCCACCCACGCACACACCCCTTCTCTTTCCTGAATAGCCCCAAAGTATTCCCGCAAAGGGCAATGGGAATTCACATCTGAGCTGGGGAAATGAACCCTAGAGACCAATGCTGATCAATTCAGACCCTGAAATATAAATGAGAATCAGTAACCAAGGATCAGTAGCTCGCCAAGGAAAATTAGTAGGGTAACAGAGCGAGGGCTGTGTGTATATGTGCATACACTCACACCCACTCATGTACAGACACTGTGCACACACCGTACACATTCACACATACACACGCTGCAATTAACCATCTCGAGAAACAAAGGAAACATTAAAAGGGTTTCATTTGTATTCTTATAGTAATTTAAGAGACCATCACAAGTGTAAAAGACAAATTATCTTGAGAAAGAAGCTGCCAGAATCCCCAGACCCTGATATTTATGGTGATTTTTGCATTCTTCTTTATGACATCCGGGGTCCGAAATATTCCACTGTGCACATGCAATCCTTTCATTTTGGAAAATGACGTGTTTCTTTTTTTTTTTTTTTTTTTTGAGATGGAGTCCCGCCCTGTCACCTAGGCTGGAGTGCAGTGGCGCGATCTCGGCTCACTGCAAGCTCTGCCTCCCGGGGTCACGCCATTCTCCTGTCTCAGCTCCCGAGTAGCTGGGACTACAGGCGCCGCCACCACGACCGACTACTTTTTTGTATTTTTGGTAGAGATGGGGTTTCACCGAGTTAGCCAGGATGGTCTTCATCTCCTGACCTCAGGTGATCCGCCCAACTCAGCCTTCCAAAGTGCTGGGATTACAGGCGTGAGCCACCGCGCCTGGCCTGAAAATGACGTGTTTCTTATTAAATGAAAGAATATGTCAAGATAGAAGCTCTCCGTGGTTTGGTAAGTTTAGGAAAGCATCACGTTTTCAGGTCACAGAGTCTATCCTAGTATTTTATATTTTACCTACTAGTCTAGGATGTTTGGCTCATCTAGGGTTTATCTGGCTTCCTAGGGATGCTGTACCAAAGTGCCACCAACCGAGGAGCCTGAGCAACAGGGATTTATGTTCTCACAATTCTGGAGGCTGAGATTCCAAAGCCAAGGTGTCATCCGGTTGGCTCTGCCTAAGGGCTCTGCGGGCCGCCCGTTCTTGGTCCCTCTCCTTGGCTTGTGGACAGCTGTCTTCTCCTTGTGTCTCTTCACATCTTCTTCCCTCTATGTTCTAAAGAGTGTCTGATAGTCCATATCTGTCTGTCCATATTTCCTTTTTTTTTTTTCTCAGAAGAACTTCAGTCATATTGGACTAGGGCTTCCCCAGTGACCTCATTTTAACTTGATTACCTCTATAAAGATCTTGTCTCAAAGCAAGGGCATATTCTGAGGTACTAGGGTTTGGGATTCTAAAATATCTTTTTGAGGGGACACAATGTGACCCATAACAAGGATATTTAAATTTTGATAGAACTTTCAATTAAGTAAAAGTAGTTATGATCACATGCCAGTTCAATCATTGGCTACGCTAAAGAGTTTATTTTATTATATTTGCCTCTATTCCCCAAAGCCAGTGATTTTAGCATTATTTTCCAAACTTAGCCACTGTGAGCTATGCAATAAAGCAGTGGTAAGAGGTCCATAGCCTGTGGTGGTGGCTGATTTGAGACATGAACAACATTTATCCAAGAACATCACTCAAGGAGAGAGATATTTACAGTGTACTGAAGGCCTCGGCCACTTCGGGATTCATGAGAGAACAGCTGAGGCTGGTTTATGGTGGACACGCTTTAATTTGGTACACCAGAAAGCACATTAGGACTTTGGTAGGCTTTGCTTCTCAGGTACTAAGGAATAAGTTATTTGTTATTGATTTATCTGCCAGATAGGATTGCTACTGCAAAACTTCACAGCACCAAGAACTTCAAGGATAAGAGTAGAGCACCAAGAATAAATGATGGATAGTGCTGAGACGAATTTGAGTATTTCCCTGAATCTTAAATATTTGGTCAGATTTCTTCAGGTTCTATTACAAAATCCTAAACACATGCTGGATCTTCTTTTATAGCCTTATCATAATTTAATATTTTAATTTATAGTAACTATACAATATTTGGCTTGGTGGCTTTTGTGAAAGAGAATGAAATAACTTACAGTTAAAACATAGTTCTTGGCTGGGCACAGTGGCTCATGTCTGTAATCCCAAACTTTGGGAGGCCGAGGTGGGTGGATAACCTGAGGTCAGGAGTTTGAGGCCAGCCTGGCCAACACAGTGAAACCCTGTCTCTACTAAAAATACAAAAATTAGCCTGGCGTGGTGGTGGGCGCCTGTAATCCCAGCTACCTGGGAGGGTGAGGCAGGAGAATCACTTGAACCCAGGAGAAGGACGTTTCAGTGAGCCAAGATCATGTCACGGCACTCCAGCCTGGGTGACAGAGAGAGACTCTGTCTCAAAAAAACAAACAAGCAAACATAATTCTTACTTTGTCTACTCGAGAATGCAGTTCATTTTAAAACTCCTCTCTCCCCACTCCAACCATGCAGTTTGCCTGGGGATGCTTGTCCAAACCATAATATCCTTTACCATCCTCAACCAAAAGGAAAGATAACACAGGTTGGGAAAATCTGAGTTCTTATTCCACTATTCTCCAATTCAAACCCCCAGAAAGGATAGAAGATGGAAATATTCAGTTCTCTGCATCCAGGCATTTCTGCTTCCTTCTCAAAGTTGCAGTTTGGGCACTTGCCTTAATAAAAGTGTCTTTCTTGGGCCGGGTGCAGTGGCTCACGCCTGTAATCCCAGCACTTTGGGAGGCCGAGGTGGGCGGATCACGAGGTCCGGAGATTGAGACCGTCCTGGCTAACATGGTGAAACCCCGTCTCTACTAAAAATACAAAAAATTAGCCAGGTGTGGTGGTGGGCACCTGTAGTCCCAGCTACTCGGGAGGCTGAGGCAGAATGGTGTGAACCCGGGAGGCAGAACTTGCACTGAGCCGAGATCACGCCACTCCAGCCTGGGCGACAGAGCTAGACTCCATCTCAAAAAAAAAAAAAAAAAAGTGTCTTTCTTGAAAGCTAGTTTGATTTAGGCCTCCCTCACTTACAAACAAATAAGCCATTGATACAAATACAATGTACATAGTATATAAGAAAAACATTAGTTAAGTGGTACATTATCTAAAATATCCTTAAATAACTGCACAAACTGCATAAGAATGTAGTTTCTAATATTTTAGAATTCAAAATCAAGCCAAGAGAAATTTCACAGTCATTTAATAATTTGCCCCCCATGTTCCTCTCATTGTCTCAAGTATTATTTTCCAATGTGACATTGGTATACTTAAGTACAAGGTCCTTAATTTCATCATTAGACGAGCTGCTTTTTACACAGCAAGTTCTTGGATTTGATTAGATTCTGAGGGTGGCAAAGAGTTGTAAAGCAGAAAGTGACGTAAATTTTCCCCAGGGGCAAAAGGAAATGGGATGTTCAAAGAGCGTGAGCTTCCCTTAGTCTTGATTCCCCCATTCCCCCACCCTATTTTCACAATTTGGACTTCTTAATTTTTTGTAGATTTATAGGCAACTGGAAAACCAACTCTTTCTATAATCCACCTCCAAATCTAGGTTCTGTAATACATCTCGTAACTGATTGATTAGATGATAAGAAAGGAAATTTTTATGAAGTGCCTAATACGCACCAATGCTAGACAATGCAATTTACATATATTATCCATTTTAAGCTAAATAATAAACTTGGCCAAACTATTAAGATTATTGTTTTACAGGTGAAGAGCATGACATTGGAGAAACTAAGAAAATTGTCCAGGCTCACACAGTTAGTGTGACATTGGAGAAACTAAGAAAATTGGCCTGGCTCACAGTTAGAGAGCCAGGGTTTGGATGCCTGGCTTTCGTGCATCAGAGTGCATGCTGTTTCTACTCTTCTGTGTTGCCTTCCCAAGTGGGAGAATTTTCATTTTTGAGAAATGTTTAGAAAATTCTGAGCAGTTAGAATCTGTTTCAATGCCAATGAATTCTTTTGGAGATAGGTCATTCTACTTATGGGGAGAGCCTTCCCCTGAGGCTCTGTTTATCACTTCTGTATTTCTACTGGTCTCATCTCCAGGCACCCTGCTGAGGTGACTTCAACTCTTCACATCGCTCTCCTCTAAGACACAGTTCAGAAAAACTATTACCACCATCACCACCGCCATCACCACCATCATCACCACCATCATTACCACATCACCACTGTCACCACCACCATCACAATCAACAACATCATCACCATCACCATCATCACCATCACCATCACCAACACCATCATCACTATCACCACCTCCACCACCACCACCACCACCACCACCATCATCCTTACTATCACCATCCTCACCACTACCATCATCATCACCATCACCATCATCACCACCACCACCACCACCAACAACAACAACACCATCATCACCATCACTACTGCCACCATCACCACCACTGTCACTACCACCACCATCACCACCACTATCACCATCACCATCACCACCACCATCACCACAACCATCATCACCACCTCTATCACCACCACCACCATCACTATCACCACCACCATCATCACCACTGTCATCACCATCACTACTGCCACCACCATCACCACAACCATCATCACCACCTCTATCACCACCACCACCATCACTATCACCACCACCATCACCACCACTATCACCATCACCATCACCACCACCATCACCACAACCATCATCACCACCTCTATCACCACCACCACCATCACTATCACCACCACCATCATCACCACTGTCATCACCATCACTACTGCCACCACCATCACCACAACCATTATCATCACCACCAGCACCATCACCACCACCACCACCATCACTACCATTCCCACTACCAACACTAACACCATCACCACCATCATCATCACTACCATCACCACCATCACCACCACCAGCATCATTATCACTGCCAGTACCACTAGCAACACCATCACCACCATCATCATCACTATCACCACCACTTCCATTACCACCACCACTACCAATACCAACACCACCACCAATATCAACACCAACGCCATCACCACCATCACCCACCACCACCACCACAGTAACAAGAATGGTTTAATGCATGGTTTTCACCCAGTGGACTCAGATTTTGAATAACCTTCAACCCAATGAGCAACCGAACGTTGTTTACTCTTCATTCATTTGTATCTCACCTTGCCTGGGCCACCAACAATTTAAAGAACAATCAAAGTCTTTTATAACATATTTCCATTTTATGTAAATATAATTCATACATAGCATGAATTCTTTAAGGGCCATCCTGACTCAGGTCTTTGCATATGTTTTATTTTGTGCATTTTCCGTTCTCACTCTCTTTTTATTATTAAGAGAGTTTCCTCTTCCTCCACCTGACATCTCTTACCCTATAACTGGTTATGATCTAAGATAATTTCTTCTCATGAATACTTTGTTTTGTGCTTTGTGTTGGAATAGCCAAAAGTAAAATCAATTCTTCCTTGACTCATAATGACAACCTACCAGGGAAGAATTTCATGGGTCCTAAAAAAAGAGAGTTCCAAGTGTTCCCTGGGTATACTATTTTTTCTTGTTTTTCAGTAGAGTCTTGGAAAAAAGTTATTTGCCCAGTGGATGATTTAGGTAAATGTGTTCTTGTACAGCATAACTAATTAGCTAATAGGTAGTAGATTAGCAAAGTAAAGCCACCTTCCTTTCATACAACGTTGAGGACATCCCAATAACTTGTGTTGATCTGAGTGCATGGTCACCCGGCTCCCATGTGTGGGAAGTCTGGCAAGCTGGCCTCCAACAGGAGAATCGTGGTGTGGCATTTATGTCTCTCTTCCCCTCATTTTCTTATTAAGCATGTAGCAAAACAACAACATCAACACACACCCCTATACCGATATGGTTCACAGTATTGGATGCTAAGTACAGGCGATCCTTCTTCCCATGCTTTAGAACTGGCATTTGCCATCAGCCAAGAGGCAGAAACACTGAGATGTGCTTTCTGAGTTGTCTTAGAGTAGACAGCAGATTCTCTTAGAGGATCCTGATGCAATTGTGACCTTAGTGAGGACTCAAGATACAACCATGCCCCTTGGCCTCTGTAAAGAGTCATTTTCTACCTCCCACGCTGTGATTTCAGTCAAATAAACAATGAAGTCAGATCTGTCAGAGAGTTCATTTGGCCAGTGTTACCTTTGCTTCATAAGGAATAAAACATGATGCTTTGTTTGTGCCAAGGAGAAGACAAAGGGATGCATCTGTTCGGTGGCTACATATATAATAATCCACTATTTAAAAACAAGTCCTTCTGGCATACCTCACAGACCCAGATAATTTCCCAGGCTAAACTCAACGTTAACATTAATAAAAGACAATACAGAAGGTCCTAAAGCAGCATCTGTAGGACTAGACCTAGATAAAGACAGTTAATTATGCTCACAGATATTTATTACCTCAAAGTGTCTAAATAAAATGTAGCTCTTTAACTATTATCCAAGTAAGCCGAATGATTTTAACTGGCTCTTTTTACTTTGCATTGATAATCTGTAAAGAAAAACATACATAAGCACAATTTCTCAAAACACAACCAATACCAGCAAACATAATTTCTAAATGTAAAAAGCATCCTGAAAACTAATGATGAACTCATTTTCTTAGGTGGTGTGACCTTCGTGAGAAGAAAGCTTTGAAAGAGTGTTCACCACAGACAATGCAAAACTTCGGAGTTTTTTATGAAAATTAAATGGTTTGTCCCCTGAAGAATCAGCATTAAAACCCTTTTATGCACTGGCATAAAAAATTAACCTTAACAAATAAAACTAAGCTGTGAATCATTTATCTTTGCTTATCTCTTTGATTACTGTATATTAATTAAGATGTGAATTACTACTTGAAATAAAAGGATGCCTGGAATCCAAAAAGAATGAAAAATGCAGGCTGATGTAAGGAGACAATGAGCAGGGTAATTCAGGAAGCAATTGAAAAATGAATGTTTACTTTTAATGTTTTACTTTGCTATTTTCCTTAAAAGAAAATCTATATAAATTTATATTGTTTGCACTCTGCTCTTCTCTGATAGTTGAAAACAGTTGTTCGACTGCACTGGTCTTTGAATGCTTAGATGGCAGGGCTCAATAATCTGTCTCAGCCCAGGTTAAGTGATGGAATTCATTTAAATGCCCCAGAAGTAATCATCCACAAAGAGTACATTATTTCTCTTTTATGAATTTTCAAACCTAATACTGATGGGTGGCATGCAATTAAACCTGATCAATATGTAATTTAGGTGGGCTGACATGTTTTCAAATTCTCAGAATATAGATTCTTTCAATATTGCAAGAGCTTAGTGAAATACTTAGCTCTTATAAAATAGCTAAAGCAGTTTAGTACAGTACAGAAAAAAAGGATAAGTTTAGCCAGAAGATATACAGGGAAGTAATTATACTTGGAGAGTCTAATTTTTGAACAGAAACCATAATTGGTAAATGAAGAGTGCCCGGGATCCTGTTTGCTCTTTCCACCTCCTTCTTACCTTCTCTCTTCTACATAAGAGAAGCAAGAAAGGCTATCAGCAGGATTTGGTAAAGTACCATGTTAGCAATTTTCATGTACAAATACTTTCAAAAGCATTATAAATACTAATTAAAAGATTGTCAAAACCACATTATTACACTTACTCAAAAAATTTTACATTAATGTATTACATTAATACATTTAGGTATTACATTAATACATTTATAAATGTAAATGTACTACATTAATACATTTACTCACAAAGTTTTATTACCCAGAATCAAAGTGAGACCAAAAAAAAAAAAAAAAAACAAAACAACCCAGACCCCATGGAGGGGTGGGATTACCATAATGACCCTTTGTGTTAAGCTAATAAACAAGGGAAGTACATTGGCTTGTGACCCTAAAGGTGAAGGGGGACTGTCCCTGGTATTACTAATTAGCCTGCTGTCATCCACACAATGAGAATTACACTTGAGTTCCTATGATTTGACAGGATTCAATTTTAAATTTCATGCCTGAGGTCTTAAAGTGCTCTTTCACCCCTGCATTTGCATGTTATCCATGGCCAATCAAATACAAACAGGGCTTTCTGTTTGTGGAAGCCGGTGGGAAGCAGAGATGCATGAGGCTGGCCCTGCGGGGCCCTGCAACAGCACCCGTGCACCTCAGGGAGCTGGGTTTCCACACAGGCCTTGTCACCCAGCCAGAGCTTTTCGTCATGGGAAGTGTAGTATTTTCTGGATTTCCATCCACGGACAGTGTTTTTTTTTTTTTTTTTTTTTGGTCAAATGTGTGCTGAATGTTCATTAAGCCCACTAGCCCACTCCTCTTCCTTGTGCAGATGATTTGCTTAAATTGGGTGCTCCTGACTGTGGGGACAATCCCTCTTCCCCTCATTTCTTGCTCGGAGCAGAACCCCGTGCCAACTCCCATTCGCTGTGTTCAGGGAACCTTGTTTTCCGGTTACTCTGCGCTAGTTCAGGACACCGCCTGGGGTTGAGACCACGGAAGCGTCTCTCCTTCAAGGGATGGTGCGTAGGGAGAGCCTCCAACATCCATGATTCATTCGCTATTTTAAGACTAGGGAGATTCATGCTGGTACTTACTAGATGAGCATTAGCCATCAACAAATATGCCCTTTCCAATTCAATTTTCATAACATCATTGAGTAAAATGTTAGCTCTATTTAAATCACACTTCCTCTTGAAACTTCATACCTTCTGCCCTGAAGTTGGTAAACATTCTTATGTAATAAAAGAAGTATCCTCTCCTCATCCCATTTCATTTAAATGAACTCCCTGGTAAGAAATTAGGAAGAACAAAGTCACAACTTTGCATAGGCCTAAGTAAACAAAAGGACCCTCTGCAATTCATCCTCACAACCTCAAATAAACACTAATGTGTTATCTTGGATGTGCCTTTCAGAAATGCCTGAAGTGATGTGGAGGGAGAGGCTTTCTCTGAGCTATTTGCTGGTCACTGGGACAGAAATGACAAAGGATTCTGTCCATTAGTTTTTCAATACAGTGCTCAATAGTAGCTGGAAATTGATGGTGTAACTGTGGCATCGCATTGAGGAAACTTATGATGCGGACAATAGCACTTTCAATAAAACGGCTTTTGATTTTCTATATGTCAAACGTTTTAATATTAGGGCATTTCTAGGTCAATGAAGGGTTAATGTAGCATCATAAATCATATCTCAACAAGACCCCTAAACTTGCTATGAGTGGAAAGTAGTCTGTTCAGGTCAAAAAAAAATCATCCAAAAAAACCCACAAAATGTAAGTAGCTAAAGCAAGGTGGAAACCACATTTATTTCACTGCCCCCATACAGACATCGACATAGCATACTAAGGAGAGTGAATAATAGGTGAATTAGAAATTAATGATTCTGTGCAATGTAAATGGCAATTAAAGGGCACGGGCTGCCCCAGGCTTGGTCCAAACCTCGTCTCCATTTATTTGGTTGGAAACTCACAGCATATGTAAATGTTGCAATTGAGCTCTGCTACGTCTTTATTGAAAGCTATCATCTTCTGTCCACTTTAACCCCACCAAGTACACTTAACGTTGCATCTATTGACTCACCTTTACAATAGAATTTCCACCATAGTGTTTGGCTAATCTTTTGGTATGAATAAATAATGATCCCTCCAACAAGCCACAGCCCCACACATGACACCCTTGATGTTGCGAAGCAGCAAAGCTCAATGATTTACATCAATTATAATCCTACACGGCAAAGTGTTGCCTGGCAAAGCTACGTCGTTGCTGTTATTTGTGGGATTTTTTGGTCTGAAATGCTCAAAAAGAGCTATTCTTGCAGAAGGTGTAAAATGGTTAACTTTTTAACTCAAAAAAAAGAAAATGAAATCCTTTCACCACCATTACGTGTAAGTGCAATTAAAAAAAGATGACAAATTCAATAAGATTTAATGAAGAACAGAAGGAATGCAATGAAAGAACACTTTTCCCATTTTGTTTGTGCTTTTACTCTAAACTAGCCACATATATCACACCTTGCATAGAGATAGTTTTCAGAGAACAGAGCCATTTAAACACCCTTATCCAGAGGGAAAAGATCACACAGCAAAGCCCTTGTCTTCATGACACACCAGAGTCTGCAGAGTCGGGGAGAGACTCAGGGCCACCCTCTGTCATGAGGTCCCAGCTCCTTAAAAATCATGCGAACAAAACCCCAACAAGTCAAAACAAACCACAACTCTGAGAGCAATGTAAACTTAGGCACCATTTGTCACTTAAAATCTGCAAATCCCTGCAATATTTGGTGCTAGCCTGTGAAACAAATGGGTTTCTGGGAGGGAAAGCTGCATTGACAAACACAGCAAAGAGCAATTTTCTGTCGTTTAATGAAGGATGGAGAAAGGGCTTGATAAAGTACCCGCTCATTACAAGTTTGTTTTTGTATGTGTGTCTGGATGGCCGACAGAGAAAATGTGCATGTGTTGATGAAAAGGTAAAATCTCCCAGTTCAATCTTCTTAGACAAGTTGGAATTGTTAAAAGCAATCTTATTTTATTGGGAATTCATTTGGACAGTACCAAACAAAGAGACAGCTGAAATAGCAGCCTGTTGGCATTTCCTTTTAGCTAAAATAATACAAAACATTGTAATTGTTAGAGAGTTTTACACTTTCTTTCAACTCTAATGTATAGCATTAAAATGATGTACATATAATTTTAGAATTTATAAAATACCCAATTAATTTAATTTCTAGCCAGTCATACATATACATGAAATGTGTTCTATAGCTACATAATTTCTATTCTAATCTTCTATATTAAAATACATAATACAATGATGGATTATATTACCCCATGACTGTTATATTAATTTTGTTATTTGTAACAACAATTAAAACCATCAAACAAATAAGGAAATTTCCAAATTTAGACAGATAAAAAATAAAATTTAATACTGTTTAGTTGGATCAAAGTTCTAGAAATCAATCACATGGAATCAAAATATGTTATAACTTTAAAAACTTGAATATATAAATTATTTTAGTTTAGTTAATTTGAAACCCTGAAAAGGATCAGACATTTTTTTCTTAATTTAATAACTGAAATTGTAAGGAAACAGGATCACAGGGAGATGGGTGCTGAGCAAATCTGTCGGGAGATGCTTCTTAATGATACTGAAAGGGATGTCTTAGCGCCAGGTACTTGATAAGGTTATTAAGAAGATACGTTGACACAGCACGCACACACGCACACACACATACGATTCTGGAATAATCTAGGTATCGTCTAAACACAGGTATGTGGATTCAGGCATGAATAGCAAATTCTGATGACACTCTGTCTTGCAAAGCCGTGGTCTAGCTGACGGAGTTTCCTGTTGAAGGCGCTTTCTCTCTCCCTGTGAATGTGAAGTGTACTGTCTGCTTCTTCCTGCCACAGAGAAAAATCTATCGGCAACTGCTTAAAATTTAGGCCTTTTCTATATTCCACTTTTTCTTTCAGTTTTAACCCTGGTGTGCCGCATTTGTGAGGCTCCTGTTCCTGCCCCTTACCGGGGACCCACTGTCTCAAGTGAGGATGCCCCTCCCCTTGTGTCCGGGCGGGAGGGCTGGCCGCCTGACGTTTCAACCTGCAAAGGACCCAGTGTCTCAAGGGAGGAAGCTCCTTCTCCTGTGTCAGGGCATGAGGGCTGGCCGCCTGGCATTTCAGCCTGCAAAAGGCCTGTTTTCAGGACCAAGTCCAGAGTCAGAGAGAACCAAGGCACGCCACTGCCATGTACTGCCTGAAGCCGAGCCATCCGCTCATGGCAAACGTTAGGGGACACAGACGGAAGGTCTTCATGACCCCACCAGAAGGGTTTTGTGCGGCTTATATAATTTTTTTAAAAAATTCAGCTAGCATTTAAACATTGGGATGTTTTTATATACATGTATGGATTTTCAGCTTTTATTAAAAATATGTGGATCTGGCCATATTGTGTTCCCATTGTGTAGGGCATAGTGGGCTGCGGTCCAGCCACAAGGCTCCCTGCAGGTGGTGCAACCTCCCTCCAGCTTCCCATCCACTTCTGCTCACCCCAGGCTCCGCAGGGCCTACGAGCCACCCAGCTCAGGCCCTCAGAGGGAACCTTTGGCTCTGTAGGAACCTTTTTGTGGCAACGAGGGAATGGACAGAAAAATACAAACAGAAAGGTTTCTTTTCTAATGGAAGTACTCTAACTATTAATTTAATTTTACTATCTTTGAACACCATTGTTTTCTATGATAAGTAGGGATCACAGTATCTTAATGAATCAAATGTTCACATGTTAATTCCCATCTCAGTCACCAGAATGGTATTAATTATATCAGGATATGCAACACTCTAGAACATCTAAAATGATTAAGCCCCCAAGTGGGAATTTAATTAAATGTATGATAAGCTTTTGAAACATCAGATGTGTACAGTTGCCCCCGTACCCATGGGAGATAGGTTCCAAGAACCCCTGGAGATACCAAAGTCCACACATGCTCAAGTTCCTGATATAAAATGGTGTAGTGTCTGCACATAATCTGTGCACGTCTCCTTGTTCACTAACATCAACTCTAGATTACTTATAATACCGACTTCAGGGTAAATGCTATCCAGTTGTTTTCTGGATTGCCTAGAAAATAATGGCAAGAAAAGTTTCTGGACATGTTCTGTACAAATGCAATTATTTTTTTCTGAATATTTTCAATCTTGATTGGTTGAATCTATGGATGGGGAATCCACAAATACAGAGGACTGACTGCGTTGGAAACATTTTCAGCAAACAGTAAAAATTACCAGTGTCCTAAAGTGTTAACACATGAGGTTGTACTCTTAAAAAGATTAATGATTATTTCCTTATAAGTGTCAACTTTATATATTCTGACATATATTTTTATAAATCATGATGTTAATGCATTTATTAGGTGCTTTTTTCTTAATTTCAAGGCATCATCAATCACTTGCAAAGAAGGCTCAAAAACAGAGAAGGTTAGGTCTGACCCATCAGGATTTCCATATGCAAGGAGATGAGTTAGATAAGTGCATAAACATGCAAATCATGAATGGGAAGAAACAGATGATGTGGGGAAAGGCAGGAGGGCTGACTGTGGGGTTCTCTGGGCAGGGTGACTTCAACTGGGTTGTCAGAGCCATTTGGCATGGTCTCAGAACACACACATAATGCATAATCTCCCTTCATGTCAGATTAAACTTCAAGGTGCATCATGAACAGCATAAGCCAACATCATGGTATTTTAGCAAGATAATTTGCATATTAAAGGCTAAAGATACTTAATTTTGATCACGTGATATGAAAGCAAGCACACCCTATATTTGCTTGTCCTGTGTTTTTCCATTGCAGACAGAACACACGAGGGTCACTCTCCATCCCCACCTGTTGTGGTGCTTAGTTCCCAAACCCCCCCTCCTCTTGTGATCACTGCTGAGTGCCATGCACAGAAGAGACATGTGGTATTTCTTGCCCATGTGGCTTGGGACAGCTACACAGAAAATATCATGAAAGCAAGCCTTACAAAGTTGGAGCCTGAAAAAAAAGGGCATTCCATCTCATTTTCATGACGAAATCATTTTATGATGACAGAATTTGTACCTTCCAAAAATGTATTGCTCAGGTTAGTTTATTGCCCAGGAATGAACTTAGAAAATAACAAATCCATAACTCAGGAATGGAAAATCACATGCTGTAGCTTCTCACTTATACATGGGAGCTAGGCTATGGATATGCAAAGGCATACGAAGTAATACAGTGAACTTTAGAGACTCAGAAGGGGAAGGGTGAAAAGGGGGTGAGGAATAAAAAACTCCATATTGGATACAATGTACACTTCTAAGGTGACACAAGTACACTAAAATCTCAGAATTTACCACTATGTATAATTCATCCATATAAAAAAACCCACTGGTACCCCAAAAGCTATTGAAATTTTAAAAAATTAAAGAAAAGAAATTAAAAACTTCAGTTTATGGTGAAATTGAAAATGGCTGCTAAGTAGCATGAAAGAACATTTCTTCCCCCAAATCACACAATTTGGTTCTTGACTGTAACACTTCATGTGCTTGCTTGGCTGCTAAATATGAATGCAGTGGTTAGTTAATATTTTCCTTCTTAAAAATCACCAAAATCGACATCTTTCTTTCAGAAAATAACACGTTAAACAATAAAATTTCAAGGTGCATTTGAACAATTATTTAATAATAAAAGTTTAACCAAGACTTTATAAAATGTAAGTGCAGATTGGATTTTTAAAAACAAAAACTTTGAAGGACAAAGACTTACTAGATAGAATGCTTACAAGCACCAAATAAAAAATACTTACACACAAAAATACACATAAGGTATATTATTGCAAAAACTAATTGTAAGCATTTAATATGCACCACGTATGGCTCACACGTCAATGAAGTAAGTATCTGCACACTCCATGTGAGAGAAGGGGACAGTGGTCACACTGCCAGGATATCCATGGGCAGAGCAAGGGTTCGAACCCTGGCCTGTCAGAGTCAAAAGACTTTATGATGAATCAAGGACTCTCTCTACCTCCAAATAATGAGAAATAAATGACTAACAGTTGACTTGGAAAAACATGAGCAGTTTCAATAATAAAGAGTAAATTGCAATTAAAAAATACAATCTGCATTATATAAAAATTATGAATTTGGCTCCAAATTAGAAATATAATGCAAAATAGACATTTTTCTAAATGATTGTATTTTAAAAGTATCAAACAAACACTTTAAAGCCCAGGACAATATAAACTATAGATATCTTTTGACATGTGAAATGAAAAAGTGCTCTGATTTCAGGCCAAAGGTAGGACACTGTTCTATTCTAAATAATCATATGCTTTCTCCACATAGAAAAATGCATACGTCTCAATTTAGTATGGAGGAAACCGCTCCTGGATGGGAGATGGGAGAGCTGGCTTTTGGTCCTGAGTTAGTCGGGTCTCCATTTAGATACAGCTTATCGTTGTGGCACCATAGACTTCTTGTTGGTCAAGGGCTGGTCTGCTGAGCCAACCTCACTGCCCTGGGCTCAGTGACTGGTTAGAAGCTCCTGCAAGTGGGCCCTGTGTGGGGATGGGCTTTCCAGACCTACCTTCAGCTGTTTTGTATACCACATTTCATTTTAAGGATAAGCTCTGCTGGTAGATAACAGTTTGGCTATCTTTGGCACTGAGGATTTATAAAGCCCTTTCCTGATGTAACGTAATACAAATTCTACCACTTGTTTTCCCAGTAATATGACTTTCTCAAAGCAAGTTATCTTCTGTAACCAGTGACGCGATGGCAACCACAGCTCTAAGTTATGACTGACTTCCGGGGTCATTTTCTCCTATAAAAAGTAAATCATCCATTCCCTAGGACCAAGTGTTTGTGTGCATATAAATGTGTTTATGATTCACATATAGGTTTCCCTAAAAGTAAGATTTTACAGACAATTTCTATAATTTTATGAGTGCTGTGTAACTTTTTATGGCTATTTTGCAGAAACGATTAAACAGAATAATTGGGATTTAGGGTACTGTTAGTTAAAAGGCTGTTATCAAAGTAACTTTGTCCCCCCACAAACATATACTTCATTTTTTTAAAGTGTGAAATTTGTTTCAACCACAGAAATGTATCAACAATGCAAGGCTTTCACAGAAGATGTTTATGCCCCCTGGGTGTGAGTAATGCATAAAACAAAATAATGACAATGATACAATTTTTAGTAAAACTTATAGAAAAAATATCACTTCCTCGAGGACAAAGATCATGTTTTTCTTTGCTGAAATTCTCACAGCCTTATTTATTGTAAAAGTTGCAAAAGATATTTGTTGCATTTGTGATTGAATTCTGATAACAGTGGTATACACAGCTAGAAAAGTAAAACTCTTAACAAAACAGAGGCATAATGCACTATTTATATGTAAGAAATGCTTTTTAAAACACTCTCATCTTCTATTTGTATAAGGATTACATCTCTTTTTATTTTTACTGTAAAGTAAATGATGACTGTATTTATCCTGTAATGATCCTGTGCATATGGAGCTGACCACCACCTGTCCTGGTGTTGAAGGTATTTGAAGAAAAGCTGATGCAGCCTGGTCCACTCCCAGGACCAGCTCAGTGCCCAGTGTCCAGTGACATCACCCCTGCCTTCCATGCGAATGGTGGCCAGGCGGACAGCGTCTCTTCCTGATACTGAACACGCCTTCAGCTGTGCACCAGGTGGGCATGCTCCACTGTGTGATTGTTTGTTGGCAGAAATCGTATGTGGCCCAGAATGAAGACAGGCAACGGGTGGGCCTGGAGGGAGCAGAGCCTGAAAATGTGAAAAATCGGGAAGTGACAACGACAAATATAAAATTCAGCATGTTTGTTTTGGAGATAATCTTAAATATTTGAGATGTGGCTAAGCAAGAATCACTGAAATACCAATGTTTAATATACACAGCATATGAAATGCCAACATTTTATATACATCAGATCCCACCAAAAAGTATACACAATGGTCAAATTCATGCAAGAATTGTCTGTGGATTAGCAGAGAATCAAAATGTTAAAAGGCTCTGTTTTCAAAGTAACTTGGTCCCTCCACAAGCATACACTTGATTTTTTGAAGTGTGAAATTTGTTTAACAACCACAGAAATGTATCATCAATGTAAGTAGATAATCAAAATCATGGGATTTCACAACAAGTAAATATTAACTAGATTTTTCTAAATGCAAAAAAATAAAAACTACCCTCCACCAGCACCACGGGTATGGCGGGTGGCATTCTGGTGGCCACACTTTCTGCGGTGGGCAGGGTGCAATGTGCTGTTGACAGCCTTTGTGGGGAACTGTTTTGTCCTTCTCTGTAGGAAACATTAGTGTGAAAGTTCAATTACAGTGAAAAACAGCTGACCTTCCTTCTTCCTTCTGTGTTGCCTCCTCTATTCCTTTCTCTGTCTTCCATTTGTTTTCCTTCTTTACTTTTGAACTTTTAAAAATAGAAGTAGGCTTTTAGGATGTAGGCTGTTGAGTGTGGGTAGGCACGTGTCTGCTTTTGAGCATGAGAATACGTCACCCTTCTTTACAAAGACTCTGGAGATATTCTTCAAGTACCATTTTGTCTTACATGAAAATGAACAGCTACTACTTCTAAATCTCAAGGAGAAAAGAAAGTGTTAAATTGAAAAAACTGTATAACATCAGCTAAGGGAGGTTTCTTTCATGTGGATTTTGGGAGACATGTGTGAGACAATTGGCCATTTTTTATAAGCAGGGATGATGCTGTTGATTTCATAATAATTTATCATCTCCAATCTCCCTACTGTCTGCTTGGAAATGTGTTACAGCTATCTGTTACTGAATTTGAGTGATTTGGCAACAATAGTCTATATAAATGATATTTTCAAGATTTCCTTCATGATTCAGGCATTATTTCCCATACATTCCCACATATTCATATATATATATATTCATAAATTTTCCAATTTCCACAATTTCTCAGGTATACACAAACATAGTACACCCTCTTGGTAATTAGCTCATTTAAAATACGAGAGTGAAAAACTGCACAACTGTGTGAAATGACAAATATGTTAGTTTACCTCACTATAGTAACCTGATTCTATACCTCATATATACACAGTAAAATTTACTAAAAATAAAATACAAAAATGAAAATATTGTATAATATTTCCTAAGGGATATTTTCCACAAAATTTTCTGGTTTATTTTGCCAACTGATGAATCCGTGCATACATGTCAGGTGTAATGATCTCCCAAACAGAGGGTAAAACATAGAATCCTTTTCTCCCCACCAACCATAAGACAACAAAGAAAATAATTCATACTTCATGGTATACGCAACGAACTAACCAAAGGGCCTGGCAGTTTCGACAGTGCTTAGAAAGCACACCTCGATTGTGGTTTTCCTTGTGTAAATATCAATCTGATCAGAATATAGTATATTATTGGATTTCTAATTTTCTGTGAAAAGACCAGGCTATGTTAAGCAGCCTTTAGCAAGCTGTCACAGATGAGACCAATAAGCACATCCTGCCTTAACACACAGCAAGGGTTGCCAAGGATACGATGTCGAGGGACGAGGGTCAGGAGTCAAACTGACCAATATTGAGTAAATTGCATTGGTCTGAATGATTCCCCCTGAGCTAGTAATGATATAGCAAGCACATAGTTTGGTCTGCAGACAGATAAATACTACATTTGAAGATCAACAGAGAGCTGCATTTGGCAATTGTTATATATGCATGAATTTGGTTTGTGTGTGTGTGTAAAATATATAAAAATATGCACGCCGAGGCTAACATGACAATGAGTTGGATATACATTAACTATATATAACTACAAGGGTACATATATATCTACTTACTCATGTTCTTAGTTTAAGGTAAATCAGGGCTATACACCAATCTATACAAAAATATTATAATAAAAATATATACAATATTTTTTATTTTGATATTTATAACCATGAGTTTTGACCTCAAAGCATATGGTGATTTTTCAGGATACAACAAAACTAGAGAAATATGATCTAAAGAGTTTTTTTTTATATGAGTCTCCACAAACTGTTTCAAACACATGACATGAAAGTTTATTATCAGATTTCATAAACAACCTAAAACTTTAAAAAGCAAACATGAAAGAGTTCAGAGGTAGTCTTCTTAATAAGCATTCTTCTAAACACTAAAATTCATACTTTTTCCCTATGTAATCAATGTTTTAATCCATATTGCAGCCTTCCCGTTAATAACTGGCTGAGTAAGAAGCTGATGCATTTCTAAGCCTTTCTCTGCCTTCTCCTCTTTGCCTCTGTCACCATTTGGTCTGTCATAGTTTGTCATGGCTCAAGGATTAAACAGTATGTATTAGTGCAGTTGCATTAAGAAAAGGCCTGTAATGGCAAGAGACTCAAGGCATGCCAGGCTGGATCCATAACTCAGAGGAAGACAAATATAAACAGAAGACCCAACATTTTCAAGACTGGCCTAGGTTGATCTAGCTCTTGCTGGCGGCTTTTTAGAACTGTCCTCCTCTCCAGAACTGTCCCTCTCTCCAGAACTGTTCCTCTCTCCAGAACTGCCCTCTTCTCCAGAACTGCCCCCCTTTCCAGAACTTTCTTTCTTTCTCAGAACTGTTCCCCTCTACAGAACTACCCCTAGCTCCAGAACTGTTCCCCTTTCCAGAACTGTCCTTCTTTCCACAATTATCCTCCTCTCCAGGATTGTCCCCCTCTCCAGAACTGTTCCTCTGTTCAGAACTGTCCCCCTCTCCAGAACTACTTCCCTCTGCAGAACTGTCCTCGTCTCCATAACTGTCCTTGTCTCCCAAACTGTTCCCCTCTCCAGAACTGTCCTCATCTCCAGAACTGTTCCCCTCTCCAAAACTGTTCCCCTCTCCAGAAATGTTCTGCTTTCCAGAACTGTTTCAGAACTGTTCCTCTCACTAGAGTGGAACAGTGGCAAGTAACACAGTTAACACTATCTAAGATTCTATCATCTTTAATTTAAAGTTTTATTAACAAGTCAGAGAGAAAAGAATGAAGAGGATATATGAAAGGTAATTTCTGTTGGGTGTCTTCCCATGTAAGATAGGTTTCAAACATTTTGAAAATCTTATAACCTTGCAAATTTATAACCTCAATGAAAATAGACTTTTTTCTTTATCATCCTTATTTACTAACATATCTTTTCCAGAAATGACTTAATCACATTTTCTGTACCATGATGAGATTTATACCCTCGGCTTGAAGGATGTTCTTTCATGTCTATAGTACGGCACATACACGTTGATGTGTGTTTGTGCATAAAACAACGTCACAGAATGTTCTGAAAGTATTTGGATAAGTATGTGACTTGCTCATACTATATAATTTATATCTTTAAAAATACTCTTGTCCCCATTTTCTAAGTTGAAAAACAAAAGTCAAAACTGGTTTCCTAAAAAACAAAGGAGCATGTGTTTTTATGATTTAATGGATGTCATTTGATATTTACTGTTTCTAAATCTATAGATAAAGGACAGAAAAAAAAAATGGCCAGTGCAGTTGTAGACGAGTGGTTAAGAAAGGAATTATTCTAAGTCTGAAGTAGTGCATTTATAAAAATGCTGAGTTTTGTCTGTGTTCAATTGGGATACTGACCAGAGGGAGGCTGCAGGCAAGATAATTAAGTTTTCTTTACTAATTTAGTTCTTTGTAGCATTTGCAGCTATCTTTTCTAAGTGCCTACTGCCCAGTCCTGTCACCTTTGATGCTGCATTGGCTGCCAAAGTGAAAGATGCTACCCTGAAAATCCTCATTGAAGGGTCCCTTACATTACTGCCTGAAAGGGGGCTGCCCAGATATTTTAAATTTGCTTGTTTTATTTCACACTTGTCCTGCAATCTACACTAATTACACTGAGATTTCAGTATTAGTTTCAATAGAGAAGTGATTTATGAGGAAGATGCTAGGGAAAGTCTATAGCAAATAATAGAAAGGAAAATTAGTAAATCACAGCTCTTTTCACATAAAGAAAGACAATTTTTTGTAAGGTGAACTATTTAAAACACAATTAGCTCATTCATGTCTTGGCAGCAGGAAATACTGTTTTCAGACCTGCAGTGAGCTCGCTCTTCACTTGAGATTTAAACTGACAAGTAAGAAGATGTGTAGTCTTGAACTTGTTCCTCTGCTAACGAGGTCTCGCTCACCTTGCTCCTGAAGATGCATCCTCCCATCTGTGTGTTCCGGTATGCAAAGGAGAGGATATTTTCAGGCCATTTCCATGCTCTGCTCCAGACATTATGTATGGAAAATACCAATAAACGGGAGAAAGAGAGACCAGTGACTCGAATGTGTCTCTGTAGGGCCCTCTTAGAAATCAAGGCATCCAATATTATTAAAGATACCTTTTGGGGAAAATATTTTGTTGGAAATATCCTAAACTCTGAAAATGCTTCATTAAATGATCTTTGTGCTGTTTGTGCCCCCAGGTCCTTAGGGGTTGCCGCTCTGTTTTACCCTGGAGTTCCCTTCTCTGGTCACTCTAGTCCTCAGTGGAAGGGGCATGGTCATCCTGGTCTCTGGCTCTGACCAGTACCTATTGCCGAACTGATGCGGTTTGGCTGTGTCCCCACTCAAATCTCATCTTGAATTCCCACGTGTGGTGGGAGGGACCCGGTGGGAGGTGATTGAGTTATGGGGGCGGGTCTTTCCCGTGCTGTTCTCGTGATAGTGAATGGGTCTCACGAGATCTGATGGTTATAAAAACGGGAGTTTCGCTGCATAAGCTCTTTTTTTGACTGCCGCCATCCGCGTAGGATGTGATTTGCCCCTCCTTGCCTTCTGCCATGATTGTGAGGCCTCCCAGCCACGTGAAACTGTGAGTACAATTAAGCCTCTTTCTTTTGTAAATTGCCCAGTCTCCGGTAGGTGTTCTATCAGTAGCCTGAAAACGGACTAATACAGTAACAAACCATAAACCAGCACTTCCGCCCAGATCTTCTCCTGAGAAGGAGAGGGAGCACAAATGGCACCACACTTTTTGGCGGTGTAATGACATTCCATTGTCCTGGTGTTTCTTGGCACCCCCAGACACTCGGCAGTCCGTTTCCGAACTCTCCTTCTTTCTTCTCACGTCTGAAGATGAGCGTTCTCTAAGGGTCTACCATTATTCCTCTCTTTACCCCACACTTCATTTTAGATGATCAGCCATTGTCTGGGCTTCTCTGACATCTCCCCAAGGGAAAAAATAGAGACGGCAAGACTAGGTGTATTGACTTGGTATTTTAAGGCATTTGTGATAGTATCAATACATCTCTTCCTGACGGCTATACCGCTCCATCTGGATATTCTTCCAAAAGCTGAAGTTCAACATGTCTAATAATGAATTCCGATTTATACTAAGCAAAGCATCACACATACACCACAGTTTATAGAATAGTTATCATATTTATAATATGAAAATTATAAATAAAATCTCCATTGACAGAAAAGCTAACTGTATTTTTAAAGCAAACAGATTATAATGCTAGAAACAGGCACACACACACACACACACGCACACACACATACGAATGATCTAAATTTCTCCAAAGAACAATTTATACAACAAAGATTTATTTGGCCCTTTCTGGTTGTCAGACATTGTGTTCTGCAGATTCGACACAGGAGAGCATATCTGCAACTCACACATAATATTTAGTACTAAATGAATCTACTGAAAATGCTGAAAACCAGTGGCTATCTCTTAGAAACCATGATTATAGTCACTTATGGCCATTTTAAATTTCTTGCTTTCACTTTGTTATTTACTGCAAATTATTTAAAATGTGTGTTTATTATATAATCAGAAGTTATTTTAAACAAAAAAATATAAAAACTCGTGGCTCTCTCCCTCACGTGTTCCTAATCCAGCTCCCTTTCCCTTTTTATTGCCGGTTCAGGGCCTAGCAATAAGAATATTGGTGGCTTCTGTCTCCTCTTTCCTCATTGGATCCATTTCTAACTCATCAGTGATTTCTTCCCTCTTTTTCTGAAATGTCCACCTGTTTCCATCATTCAGCAGGCACTTCTCTGGTGTGTTTAGCTGGAGCAAACTTCCTCTAACCACCTCTATCAAAAGCACACCCAACCTGTCCTCCCATCTACACCTCCACTTTCTCCATCCCCATTCCTGTCATCACTCACTTGAACTCCAGGCCTGCTGTGACTACACCTCCATCCCGAGTCATCACTCCTCAAATGGCCCACACATGTGCACTCCTTTCGTTGACTTGTAAGCTCTTAAGTCTTGGGATCCTGTCATCACTTCCTTTCATGCAAGCCTGAACACACATCTAAAATGAATTATCAGGCCAAGCCTGGTGGCTCATGCCTGTAACACCAGCACTTTGGGAGGCCGAGGCAGGCGGATCATTTGAGGTCAGGAGTTCAAGACTAGCCTGACCAACATGGTGAAACTACTAAAAATACAAAAACAAAATTATCTGGGCACGGTGGCGTGCACCTGTAATCCCAGCTACTTGGGAGAATGAGGCAGGAGAATTGCTTGAACCCGGGAGGTGGAGGTTCCAGTGGGCCGAGATCATGCCACTGCACTCCAGCCTAAGCGACAGAGACTCCGTCTCAAAAAAATAAAAGAAAAGAAAATGAGTTACCTGTAACTCACATCTTCTGTCCCTCATTCAGATTCACTCTCAGCTCTCTCCCTCTCTGCTCTGTGTCCTGAGAGGGTGACACCATGGGCTCCATCCTTGGGCTAGCTAGTCATCAGCAGGATTCATCCATGGGACCCTGTGAATGAGGAAGGCAAAATTAGGGCCTTTGCTCCTCAACCCTCTCTGTGAGAAGCAAGGCAGCTGGGCCCCTCCCCAGCACACCCCACCCTGGAGGCCCACCCTGTCCACATCACCTCACACTACAGGTCCCAGCGAGGTCTTCCCTTGCTCCAGTTCAGTCTCAGAAGAAGCGCCTGCACCCACTCCTAGTAAGTTCTTGTGGCCCCCTGTGACCCGCCCACTCCTACGTGAGCAGCCCCTTATGAAAATCCTCCAATTGTTCTAGTTGAATGTGTCACTCGTTTCTGGCAGTTCTAGCATATTCCAGTAGGTGGTCTGTTCTGCTGGGTGGAGGAGAGCGGGAGAAGAGATGGGCACTGGGAAACCAGAGTGTGTGCTAGCCCGATTGAGATGGGTAAATTTAGAAGGTGTCATCATCATTTTACTTCAAAGACTCTGGATTTCCAGGTTGTCATATATATCAATATTTAAATATAAAGGCAAGAATTCCAGTCCTGCATGGATCAATAGTAATTATTTTAGAATAGTCAGATACATTGATTTATCCGCATCTCTGACCCCGTCCACTAACACGAGTAAGCAGGAGTTGCATGTGTGCTTACATATATGAGGGACGCAGGGCGTCTTGGCCAGGCGGTGCCCCTCGATGGCGCTTGCCAGATAACCTGCACTCATCCTCTATTCTTAGAGTTAGAGTGTTTGATCTTCACATTGTTACTCATGTCCATGTTGGTAAACACTTAGGAAAAATGGAAGCGTGGCAGTTTCTTTAATTGTATAGAGTTTATACTACAGGGCATCAAAACCACCTTCTCTTTTACCTTTTAACATGCACAGAATTTATTACCATTTAAAATAATTTTTCAAAAGTTTCCTCTAATTCCCAGTGGAACTTCTGGAGGAGAGGTGACTGGGCAGCTGTGTGTGTTGTGCTGGTAGAACTGGGATCCGGTCACCTGATGAAGGAGATGCAATTTACTTAATAAAAGTTGAATCACTGAGCAGTCCATTTTTATTCTGTGCTGATAAAAAATGGTGTCCAGTAAAAAATAAACCTAGACTTGGCAAAGAGAGACGATATTCAGCAGGGTTATTGCAAAGGAGAGAAAGTGACTATGGCCACGGAGGGAGGAGGTCATTGCCATGGGGAGAAGTCTCCAGCCGTAAGGTCTGCATGTCTCCCAAGGATTAGGAAAAGGGTTTTTCTTTTCTAAGGAGAAGTGAACAGAGCTAGAGAAACTGGGTGTGTAGGTCCGGGAATGCTTTCCCTCAAGGTTGGTCTGTTTTCAGGAGGGGTTGGTGACAGGGCTGTCTATGGGGCTCAGACTGTGTGTGGGGACCTGGAGAAGGTGGAAAGCTTGGCCCGTGTTTGACTCACAAGCATGACGTCTGACACAGCAGGAACAAGCAATACAGCTAATCATGCATGAGGCACGGAGTTTGAGGGACTCGTCTGGATCTCACCTAAGCTGCATGGGGAGGGCGGCACCTTGTAGTGAGCTTTTTGCGGGAACACCACGGTGAGATTTCTCACCCTTCACCATTTTCCAGGATCACAGGGCTCAGGTGAAATCCAAGACTGTCAGAAGTGTGGATAAAGTTAAAATATTTAACCTTCTCATGTAAACATAAGGTAAAATTTTATTGTTCTTTTCCCCAAATATGATAGTAGATATTTTCAGAATAGAGAATGTAGAAGTGTAATAAAGTCTTCTTAGCTCAAGATCTCAAAAAAAAAAAGCAGAATATATTCTTAATTCTTTAAAATTGTTTAGGATGTAATTCACTTAGGGAACCAATGTCTTTTGTAGAGCCTGATTAATTTTGAGACATAAGCTTTGGACTCAGATAGAACTGAGCTGGACTCTTGCTTCACTTCACTTCACTGAGCTGCATGGGCTTGGAGGGATGGTATGTTCTGTCGAATTCTCGTCTGCAAAATGGGAATAGTAGAAGCAACTGTTTCAGAGTGACTGAAAGACCAAGTGGGCTCATATATGAAAAATGTTGTCACTGTGTCGGCTCCATATTTAGAAATATTTAATAAATGAGGATTATTCTTATTAATAATATTAATATATGAATAAAATAATGTTTCCTTTAATATCTTCATTGCAAAGATAAGAGAAACTACAATATTTAAAAATAAAATGCTGGCTGGGTGCGGTGGCTCATGACTGTAATCCCAGCACTTTGGGAGGCTAAGGTGAGAGGATTGCTTGAACTCAGGAGTTTAAGACCAGCCTGGAGAACATGGTTGTCTCCACAAAAAATACAAAAATTAGCTGGGCATGGTGGCACATGCCTGTAGTGTCAGCTACTGGAGAGGCTGAGGCAGGAGGATCAATTGAGTCCAGAAAGTGGAGGTTGCAGTGAACCGAGATCACACCACTGCACATCAGCCTGGGTGACAGAATGAGACCTCATCTCAAAAAAAGAAAAAAAATAAGCAAAATAAAACATTATATAATATGATTATCATTAATACAAATTAAGTCATTTGAAGGATATCAACTTTTTATTTCTTTCTAACTTATGGCCATGCTTTAAAATTTAATTACTATAATTGTTAAAATCAGATAAATGCTTCAGGACAGATATTTTCCTGTTGTATGTTCTACCAGGACAGCATTATCAAGAATATATTGAAATTAGTGCAAACCAAAATGAACCACATATAAAAAGCATACAATGTAAGTTTCTTTTTATATTTCACATTTCTAATTGTAGAGAGGAAATACCACATTTAGGTTGAAAATCAATTAATTATAACATTAGAAATGAAATCGTGGAAACATTAGGAAACTCACAACTTGAAAGGCATCTTCTTCATGAAACGTACACTGGCTCTTAAGTACAGTACAGTGCTGAGAATGTCACTGTACTCTTGTTACAGGAGGTAATGAGGCCTTAAATTGGCGAAAATTTAAAGACTAGAGTATTTTATTGGTATAACCTTCCAAAATGATTACTTAGGAAGCTATTAAATGGATAATTCATCAGAAGAGTAGAATATGGAAGCTGTGGGATTAAAAGTAACCCTTGTCCTTGAACATTATTTCTATCATTTTTACACATTCCAGTACTGGTTCCTGTTTCCCAGCCTCCCCTTCCCTCACTCCCAAAACTTTCTCCCCACCTTCCACAGACTGTTTCATAGCTTCACATCTTTGTACACGCTGCTCCTCTTAACTAGACATATGTGTGCCTAGCGCACCCTAACGCATCCTTGTTCTCCCCTGGTTCAGCCACCGTCTTCTCTGAGAAGCCCTATGTGGGATTGTACCTGGATGTCAATGCCATTGACCCCAGGGCCCTGGACCCTCCCTATCTGGCACTCCTACTGCTATATTCCCAGCAACAGGTTGAAATGGACCCACTGTCATGTGCCTCTTACATCCTGTGCTAGGAGCTCCTTACAGATAGAGGCTTAATCCTAGGATCTTTGTGCCTCTAGGATTTGGCATCATGCTCGGCGTACAGTAGGGGCTGGACAAATGTCTGTTGTATTAAGTTTATTTTAACATTTTTATGCTAAATGGCAAAATCTAGACTGTAAGTCAAACATCAAAGCTAGAGGATGCAGTATCTTTACGTGAAGGAAAAGCCATCTCTCTTAGAAATGTCTTCAGAGGAAGTCATTGTAGGCGCAGAACAAACATTCCTGGGTGCCACATAGAACCGAAGGAATCTGAGTTTTGGGAAGTGGAGTTTTTGTAGGCAGGAGCCAGCAGTTTTTGTAGGCAGGAGCACAGGTTGGGGCAGAGGATAGAAATTGTGACTTATTATTGGAATCCATATGCTATTCCCAAGATGACAGGGGTTCCATTCAGATCTTTTACATATAATTTGGTTGTAATATATTGGTGAGGGTTGGGGGAGTGATTTTTTTTTTTAAGACGAGGTTAGGGAAAAATTGAAGAGGAAGAATGAAAGGTAGCAAAAGTGTTCTCCATAAGGTAAGAGAGAGACGCAGTGAAGTAGAGGGAGGAAGCCGCCTTGAGAGACTGAGAGATACAGAGTGAGTGTGTGTGTTGGGGGTGTCTGTGAGATCATGACTATTAAGTCCTGTATTTGCAAGTAGACTAAGTGTTGGGTGGATGAGCGGAATGAGCACGCTCACTCACGGGCACTGTGAGGGCAGCGCATGTTTTGTTGTTGTTGTTGTTGTTCTGGGATACGTGTGCTGAACGTGCAGGTTTGTTACACAGGTATACATGTGCCATGGTGGTTGGCTGCACCCGTCAACCCGTCATCTAGGTTTTAAGCCCTGCGTGCATGAATGCATTAGGTATTTGTCCTAATGCTCCCCCTCCCCTTGCCTCCCACCCCCCAACAGGCCCCGGTTTGTGCAACACATGTTTTAAAAAATGGTACAGGTAAACTGTTTTAAATACAATGAAAGTGTTTTCACCATGAATTGATGTGACAGGGGAAAGGTTAGGGCTTCACGATTGTTTTTAGAAAATAAGAAAGACTAAAAATGTAAAAACAATGAACCAGGCAATCAAGAGATAATATCACACGAGGCGTCTTCTAATTTTGGGCTCTCAGGGGCTCAGGCCTGCGAGCTCTACGTTGAAGCCGCAGAATCCCAGGTCATGGAGGAAGGATTCTAAATCCATAGGCTGGGAAATCTGCCCTCCAGGAACACGCCCTCGCTCACTGAATCTGAGTCATGTAGTACAAAACCTGGCCTTGGATATAAGATTCTCTAATTTACCTGTTCCTCCCCCAGTAAAACGACGCTTAAACAGGGGCGCACGGTGACAGATGCGGCCCTGGCACGGCAGCACTGGCGTTGAGATTCCACATCAGCATCGGTGTGGACCTGAGAAAACTATTGCGCCTTTTGCAGACCCAGCCTGGATTCTATTTTCAGTTTTCTAATCCTTTAATACTCTTTCCTAGGGATCTGCATCCAATATCCTTGAAATATCAAAATTTGCTTCCTCTGAAACGAATGGATCTAAAATATACTGTATTATAATAACTGAAATCAACAAGTTACAATTCATGACTGTTGCTTTATTTTTTCTAATTTTAGAGGGCTTAATGAATCTGTTCATGTTTTTCCAATATTTCTTAATGATTTACTTTATAATGATTTATTTTTAAAGAGTAGAACCTTCTTCAAACAAGGACCACTGAGTATAATTTCCTAAGAGACGATTTGTGAGTCTCCATGCATGAGTCTGTGGCTAAGGTTGAAATTTAGAAGTTGGCAGCATCTAACCAAGGAAGTATTGAAAATTACAATAAAATACCTGAATTGTCTCTTTATGTGGTTATGTAAACTGATGTTAATTTTCGTGAGGGGAAATAGAAGAGGGCTACTACAGCAGAATGGCAGAGAGATGCCTCTGCAGCAGCAGAACAAATACTTGCTTTAAAAAAAATGTCAAAATGTGGATGTGCCTCCAATCATTTAAAAAATAGAAGGTGATAAGTTGAAAATGTCAGGTAATTGGCAGACAGATAGAAAGTTAAACTGTGTCCTCAGTGAAGAAAATTAACCAGCAGCTGCCAGCAGGGACCCCAAGGTCATGTGAATGCCAGAATCAAGCAAAGCCCAATCATTCAGAGGGAGTTCTCGGCTGATATTTCCCCTCCCTGGTCATTTTCAGATCTCTTAGGAACTGCCCTGAACTACTGCCAACATGTGTTCATTTCTAAAAATTACATAGATTGTGATTTATTACCCATCACACTACAAAAATCCACTGCGAATTAAATCAGCCCTTTGTTTAAATTGCTCCCCGGCAATGCACATCATATCATCATAAATGACATTGAAGTTATAATCTGCAGCCCTCAGCCTCAGCCGCTGATAAGGCCCCACCATGGGACGATCAATACTTACTATTCATTTTTGAAATTATCTCCACATTGATCCCTGAACAAGCGCCAGCAACACAGAGGCACAGTGCCTTTAATACAATAATTATATAAAGGTTTACAGGCTCATCCTCCCAGCCAATAAAAGCTGTCAACTGGCAGGGACAGTTACAATCCTATAATCCATCAAAACGCTGTTCTCTGACCTATGGGCTTCTGGGCTTTCAGGAGACCACGATAAACATGCTCGTGCCGGAGAGGAGAGCCGCACAGACCTGCTAAACAAAGGCTGCAGATGGATGCCACCGATTAACCAAAAATCCTCCAAGTAGCCCGGTGTACTATTTTCTGTTAATGAAGGAAACAATGAAGGATTGTCTATTTGCTAATTGTCATTTACTCAGAAGGAGTGCAGCTAGCCACTTTGCTGTTTTATTTTTTGGTCTTTAATTGATCAGGTTTGACTTTGAACTGGATGATATATGGTAATGAAGTAAGCCCATAGAAATCATGGTGCAGACAGGTATCTTAGGAGAGGAACAAGTGAGTATCTGAGACCAGGGAAGGGAGACGATCAATGGGCAGGGCAAATAGTGTCAGTGCTCACAAACAGGCACACACACATGCGCAATGCACACGTCCCCACACCCAAATAGTCATGCGCACACACATACACAGGCACTCACAACACACACACAAATGCACCCACAAAAACATATGTACATATATGCACACATATATGCACAAACATATAAACCTGCACACGCAAACACATACGCACATACACATGCAGCACACACATACATGCAATACACATATCTACACACATGTGCACATGTAAACACACAATACACAAGTACGCACGTACACACAGACGTAGACACATGCCCCACACAAGACACACACAAAATACATACATGACACACACATGTTCACATGCAACACATCCATGCACACACATGCACACAAACACACATACACATCTCTACACAGAGAAACATACACACCCACACACAACTATGCACACAGAAACACATGCACACACAGACACACAGGTACATGCATATACACACACTCAAACACATCCCCCACAGGAACACACACATACTTAAACACACCCCTACACACCCATACAGACATATACCACACAGAATGATAGTAACAAGGCTTCCTGCTCCAGTTTCATTGGATATTGTGCATTCACTAAAGAAGTCTTGCAGCTTGTCCATGCCTGAGTGTTTGTATTACCATTAATATACCACATAGTCATTTACTGAATCCGTTTAATGTGCCATGGAATTAAATCTTGCTTAGGAAAATATTAATAGGCTGAAAAAAGTTAACTGAAAATCCTTTGCATTTTCTATTCATTTTTAACTGTTTTCAATTATGATTTGAAAAACACATTTATTGTAGGAGTATGGCGGGGGTGCTGGAGGGAGAGGCACATTCCATGAGGGTGTAGGTCCCGGATGGTGGACTTCCTCTCCCAGCTGAGCAGTGAGGGGGCAGTCACCCGAAGTGCTCTGGGCAGGGGAGGGATGAGCAGAGGCTGGTGTGGGACGGCCATGGAGCCTTTGTGCGTGCACAGATTTAGGGTGTATAGGTGCTGAAGAAACACAGCTTCGATTTCAATATGGGCTTAGATCTCAGTGACTTTAATTCTTATCTTATTCCAAAGCCTGCCTTTCCGGTCTCCACTCGAATTCCTCTGCTGCCTGAGGATTTGGCCAATCTGTTTCAGAGGTGATGTGCATCTCAGTAGTGTCAAACATGACAAGCTACTAACTTTTTTAAGAATTTTGGGAAATTTGTTCATCTTTTAAAATTGTTAATGTCAAAATACTCAGGAGAAATGATCCCTTGGTATGAAGGGAGCGGGCTCATGTTATTTTTGTTGGAGTAAATGTTTCTACTTTCTGAGTGATTGAATAAGATTTTAGATAAGAAGATTTGAGAAAACTTGGCAGACCAGGTTTATCTACTGTGGGCCAGAACAAGCAAATTGCAGGGCTACACATGGTGGGCAGAAAATGTCAAATCATAGCAATGCGATGAATGCAGAAATTCTTAAAAAATATATGAGATTTGGAGGGTTACTAAAATTTATGTTAGGCCTTGATATCTTCTGATAGATGAATTTTTAAACTATTGTTTTAAAGTTACGTTGCATGTCAATTACAATAATGCACTGGAGATGGAAAAATCAGTAAAGCATGAGCCCCACTTTCAAAGCATCCACAGTTGAGATGGGACAACTGAGATATGAGGGGCACCCCAGAAGCATAGTGTACAAGTGGCCTCCACAGTGACGAGCAAACCCAGCACCCAGAGGAGGGCCACGGGGAGCCTTCTGAGGGAAACCAGGGTCTGGAGGGCACCATCCCAGCATCCCGAGAAGCGGCTGTCCCACAGAGGGTCCTTCCACCCACCCGCCAAGCTTTCCTGGGTCTGTGCACGCTGTCTCTGCCAGAGGACCTCAGTGAGCAACTGAAGACAAGTGGAGAGAATAAAAGCTGTGGGAAAATGCAGAGGGAGTCACAGCGGATGGTCCTGCATCCTAACAGAGCATTTGGTGGCACGGAGAGTGGCAACTTTGTGTTTCAAACCTAAGTGAACGTCTCAGTTTGGCTCCTGCAGGCTCCTCTAAGGCATAGCACCAGGTATTGTCTGCAGGGGTTCAAAATTAGCCCACAGGGAGGTTGCTGATTCTGGCCCACGTCTCACCTGCCCCTGGCTCTTCCAGTGCCAGCTTTGGGCTGCAGATTCAGCACACGCCCATAACCAAATGTCCTGCTTGGACACCACTGCAAGAGGGTGGACTCTGGTCTATGGTGGCAGCACCAGGCAAGAGCTGTGGAAAAGTCGCTCTAGGAAGGCATGGGAATGCCAGGAGCTCCTGCCCAGGATCCTTCACTGTGACGAAGACCCAGACGTCTATCCTGTCCTTCCTTACAATCTTCTACAAATGATCAAAACACACTTAAAACTCTAAGGGAAAATGTAAAACAGAAGAAGCTTGTTACTTCCCAGAAAAGGAAAGTATGTAATTGAATTGTGAATCGGGAATTTATAATGAAGGCAAAAATCTATTTTAACATTCTCTCCCAAAAGGCTCTATTTGGAAGTGATCGTGCTCTCTTGAGATGTGTATTTCATGTGAGGAATCCCACTAATCAGGACTCTGTCCACGCTTCTAGAGGAAAGTTTGAAGCTTCTATAAGCATAAAACCTTGAACTGAGTCACTGGGAACCTATGAGAGGCTTCTGCAGGCACACGGCAGCCTCTACACTGTTCTCTCCTCATTCACATCTGCCTGCTGCACACCCCAATTTTCACACACACCACCATTCTAGTCTCCTCCCTGTTAACAGGGAATTCCCTGGTAAAAAGGTAAGTCTGTTCACACCTCTGCTTTGCTTAAAAACCTTCAATGGCTTGCCAATTTCTTAAGATAAAGCCCAACATTCTTTTCTCCCCCAGTTATTTAAATTTATTATTTATTCTTAACTTTTATTTCAGTTTCAGAGGTACATGTGCAGGCTTGTGATATAGGTAACTTGTGTGTCACAGTTTGGTGTACAGAATATTTTGTCATCCAGGTAATAAGCCTAGTACCTGATAGATAGTTTGCCACTCCTCTTTCTCTTCCCACCCTCCACCCTCCACTACATGTGTCTATGAATAGTCAAAGCTTAGCTCCCATTTGTGAGAATGTACAGTATTTGATTTTCTGTTCCTGGATTAGGTTTCTAAGGATAATGACCTCCAGTTCCTCCCATGTTACTGAAGAGGACATAATTTTGTTCTTCTTCATGGCTATATAGTATTCCATGGTGAATATGTACCACATTTTCTGCACCCAGTCTTCTGTTGATGGACATTTAGGGTGATTCCATGATTTTGCTATTGTGAAAAGTGCTGTGATGGACATATGCATGCAAGTGTCTTTATGCTATGATGGACATATGTGTGCATGTGTCTTTATACTATGATGAACACACGTGCATGTGTGTTTATGCTCTGACAGACACACACATGCAAGTGTCTTTATGCTGTGATGGACTTATGTGTGCATGAGTCTTTATGCTGCCATGGACACTCGTGCATGTGTCTTTATGCTGTGACGGACACACACATGCCTGTGTCTTTATACTGCAATGGACACACATGTGCCTGTGTCCTTATGCTGTGACGGACACACACGTGCCTGTGTCTTTATGCTGCGGTGGACACACACATGCCTGTGTCTTTATGCTGTGGACACACAGGTGCCTGTGTCTTTACGCTGCAGTGGACACACAGGTGCCTGTGTCTTTATGCTCCAACAGACATACACATGCAAGTGTCTTTATGCTGCGATGACCACACACGTGCATGTGTGTTTATGGACCTAGAGCAGGCTCTTCTGAGCTCAGTGATTTCATTTTGTACCACTTTTACCCTTGGCCGGGATACCCCAGCCTTATCTCCGTACTCCACAGCCCTGTGGTCCCCTACTCTGGAACCTCGTGCTACAGATTCCTTCATCTCGAATGCCCTCAACCTCCATTCTTCCCTTTCCCACCTTTACTTTCATCCTAGTAACTCTCCACATCCCGGCTTATAGGATCTGTCTGGTGCCAGCTGCCCTACTGCTCTAGTCCTCCCTCCTGCTAGCACTTGCCCCACGTTTAAGTGAATATGTGGGAGATGGTTATACAAAGTCCCACCCGCTTACAGGACTGTAAGTTCTTAAAGACAGAAAAAGTCCTTTTCATTTGATGATGATATTTCTAGTGCAAAACACAGTGACCTAAAACTGCTGCCACTCTACAAATATTTGTCAAATGAATAAAAAAGTGATTCCTGGCCGGGCGCAGTGTCTCACACCTGTAATCCCAGCACTTTGGGAGGCAGAGGCGGGTGGATCATGAGGTCAGGAGATGAAGACCACCCTGGCCAACATGGTGAAGCCCAATCTCTACTAAAATACAAAAAATTAGCCCAGTATGGTGGCGGGTGCCTGTAGTTCCAGCTACTGGGGAGGCTGAGGCAGGGGAATCGCTGGAGCCTGGGAGGCAGGGGTTGCAGTGAGCCGAGATCACGCCACTGCACTCCAGCCTGGCAACAGAGCAAGATTCCATCTCAAAAAAAAAAAAAAAAAAAAGGAAAAAAAAAAGTGATTCCTACCCAGGTGTTTTTGACCACAGGGTTAAGCCTCTACCTAAAGTGTTATAGGTCTCTAATGTTATTTTTCATCTTCATCAAATGAGGAGCGTATTTTTATTACATACATGCATAACATTACATACATACATAACATAAATCTTAACAGCTGAACCAGTTTTCAGTGCATTTTAGTAGCATGAAGTCTATTTGCAGGGCTGTGAAACAGAGCTCCATGGGATCCTCCCCAGCCACGGCCGCATCTGACAGCACCCCTGAGGGACACCAGGCCTCCAATTATCCACACCTTTGCAACACTTGCTCCTTTCTGTTTTCGTGTTTTTAATAGTTGCCATCCTAATGGGTGTGCCAGTTTACTCACTGTGGTTTTCCTTCGTGTCTCTGACCTTTACTGATATTGAGCATCTTTTGGAACTTTTTGAATTCGAGTTCAGTGAGGGTTTTTGTTGTGATTGTCTGATTCCCGTTGAATTCATGACCGCTGCATCCCCAGGAGCCTCTTACTGAGGTTGGTGTGCACCTAGTGATCGTGTGTATGTGACATTTGAGAAGTCTATGTAATGCTCAGAGAGTGGAAACTGAGTCCAGTATCTACGATCTTTAGACTGCATAATGCCTTTAAGACTTCAAATGCCCATCATCAGTCTTTCTATTTGCACCTCTAATTAATCTCACCTTTCTGCTTACCCCGTTTCCTGCTTTCCCGGCTGGTTAATTCTCTGTGGCAGGGACCGTCCTGTGCAGGGTGTAGCCATGTCCCTGACCTCCCCATACAAGACAGCAGCATCCCTCTATTCCAGTTGTGGCAACCATGTTTTCAACACCCCCAAATATTGCCTAATGTTCCTTGGTTGGTGTGGGGGTGTTAGAGAATCCTGCTGTTTTTTTTTTCTCTTACTAAAATCCTATGTTCACCTTCATAAGCAGTAGGCCCTTTTTGGCAGATCACCAGCCTACACTGGGGCTGGGATCCTGATCTTTGGTCTGAAACGTGCAGCCAGGGCTTCCCTTATTTTGGATGTGCAGGCTGCTGGGGGACCTGATCTTTGCCACGGAGGTCTCTCACCATTTTGCTCAGTTGATATTTTGTTCTTTCCTTTATTCCTGAGCTGTTCAGCATGAGGCGACTCAGAAGGAGCATGAGCAGAGATGACCCTAATAGTTGGTGCCAACACAGTTTCTCTGAGAAGTTGAAATCGACGACCGGTGCCCGCTGAGGAGGTCTGAGGAGAGGACGACTCAGAGCAGCCAGGTGAGGATTCAGGAGCACGACTTTCGAGAACAGAACAGTAAAGTGTGTGCTCAGAGTCTGTGGGGGCAGCATCAGGGCGTCCACTCTTGCATGCCGTGCTACACTGGAGTCCCATTCTACACCACCTGCCCATACACAGCTCTGCTGAGGCACGAGGCCCTGTGGGTGCAGCACCGTCTTCTCGAGGGTATCCTTCCTTGCTGCAGCATCTTATCTGTGTGCAGCTGCAGGTGTTCCTTAGCGGGTTCTCCATATAGATGACTGCGTTTGAAACATTTCAAATCTCCTCCTATTTTAAACTGCTTTATAAATCATTGTAGGAGTGACCAATGTATATCATATTACCCCACAATACAGAAAGGAATCTTCAGCAGTAATTTAAGTTATAGAAAGTTAAGTTGTTGTAAGCTAGGAGATCAAGAGGGGGGTGCCTCATCTATGTGAATCCTGTGACCCACACACATATTATAGAAGCAGTATGAGAGGCAGTTCATGGCGACCCCACTCATATTATAGAAGCAATACGGGAGGAAATTCATGGCCACCCCATGCTTATTTTAGAAGCAATACGGGAGGAAGTTCATGGCAACCCCACGCATATTATAGAAGCAATACGGGAGGAAGTTCATGGCGACCCTACGCATATTATAGAAGCAATACGGGAGGAAGTTCATGGTAACTCCACGCATATTAGAGAAGCAATAAGGGAGGAAGTTCATGGCGACCCCACGCATATTAGAGAAGCAATACGGGAGGAAGTTCATGGTGACCCCACGCATATTATAGAAGCAATAAGGGAGGAAGTTCATGGTGACTCCACACATATTAGAGAAGCAATAAGGGAGGAAGTTCATGGTGACTCCATGCATATTAAAGAAGCAATACGGGAGGAAGTTCATGTCAACCCCACGCATATTAGAGAAGCAATAAGGGAGGAAGTTCATGGTGACCCCACGCATATTAGAGAAGCAATAAGGGAGGAAGTTCATGGCGACCCTACGCATATTAGAGAAGCAATACGGGAGGAAGTTCATGGTGACCCCACGCATATTAGAGAATCAATAAGGGAGGAAGTTCATGGCGACCCCACGCATATTAGAGAAGCAATAAGGGAGGAAGTTCATGGTGACCTCATGCATATTATAGAAGCAATAAAGGAGGAAGTTCATGGTGACCCCACACATATTATAGAAGCAATAAGGGAGGAAGTTCATGATAACTCCACGCATATTATAGAAGCAATAAGGGAGGAAGTTCATGGCGACCCCACGCATGTTATAGAAGCAATACGGGAGGAAGTTCATGGTGACCCCACACATATTATAGAAGCAATAAGGGAGGAAGTTCATGGTGACCCCACGCATATTAGAGAAGCAATACGGGAGGAAGTTCATGGTGACCCCACGCGTATTATAGAAGCAATAAGGGAGGAAGTTCATGGCGACCCCACGCATGTTATAGAAGCAATACGGGAGGAAGGTCATGGTGACTCCATGCATATTATAGAAGCAATAAGGGAGGAAGTTCGTGGTGACCCCACGCATATTATAGAAGCAATAAGAGAGGAAGTTCATGGCGACCCCACGCATATTATAGAAGCAATACGGGAGGAAGTTCATGGTGACTCCATGCATATTAGAGAAGCAATAAGGGAGGAAGTTCATGGCGACCCCACGCATATTATAGAAGCAATACGGGAGGAAGTTCATGGTGACTCCATGCATATTATAGAAGCAATAAGGGAGGAAGTTCATGGTGACCCCACGCATGTTATAGAAGCAATATGGGAGGAAGTTCATGGTGACTCCATGCATATTATAGAAGCAATACGGGAGGAAGTTCATGGCGACCCCACGCATATTATAGAAGCAATACGGGAGGAAGTTCATGGTGACCCCACGCATATCAGAGAAGCAATACGGGAGGAAGTTCATGGCGACCCCACGCATATTAGAGAATCAATAAGGGAGGAAGTTCATGGTGACCCCACGCATATTATAGAAGCAATAAGGGAGGAAGTTCATGGTGACTCCACGCATATTATAGAAGCAATACGGGAGGAAGTTCATGGAGACCCCACGCATATTATAGAAGCAATACGGGAGGAAGTTCATGGTGACCCCACGCATATTATAGAAGCAATACGGGAGGAAGTTCATGGCGACCCCACGCATATTATAGAAGCAATAAGGGAGGAAGGTCATGGTGACCCCATGCATATTATAGAAGCAATAAGGGAGGAAGTTCATGGTGACCCCATGCATATTATAGAAGCAATACGGGAGGAAGTTCATGGCGACCCCACGCATATTAGAGAATCAATAAGGGAGGAAGTTCATGGCGACCCCACGCATATTATAGAAGCAATACGGGAGGAAGTTCATGGCGACCCCACGCATATTAGAGAAGCAACAAGGGAGGAAGTTCATGGTGACCCCACGCATATTATAGAAGCAATAAGGGAGGAAGTTCATGGTGACCCCACGCATATTAGAGAATCAATAAGGGAGGAAGTTCATGGCGACCCCACGCATATTATAGAAGCAATAAGGGAGGAAGTTCATGGTGACCCCACGCATATTATAGAAGCAATAAGGGGGGAAGTTCATGGTGACTCCATGCATATTATGGAAGCAATACGGGAGGAAGTTCATGGTGACCCCACACATATTATAGAAGCAGTATGAGAGGAAGTTCATGGCGGTCAGGGGTAAGGTCTTCAGGAAGAAGTGTGACTTGGTAGGTGGTATAGTAAATGGCCCAGTTTTCAAAGCTAGAGGCTCAACCAAGAGGAAAAGATAGCAGGGTAGAAATGCGTAGGGATAGGAAAGGGGAGTGACAGGAGTGATGGGAGAAGCTAGTCCAGGAAGAGCAGGGTCTTCAGCTGAACACCAGGTTTTTGCCAGCGTGAGAAGGTGAATTTGAGGAAGAGGTTCTGGATGAAGGGGATTTAGTTCATAAAAGCCTGCGAGCTCCAGGGTGCAGGGGGAAGGTGGGTGTGGGGAAGTAGGGAGGGCAGGAATGGAGTGCCCCCTTTCTGGGACACAGGTACACAGCCCCTTGGGATGAGTGACCCAGGCCTGGGTAGTCCCTGGCACTGGCCTCAGATGGGGATGATATGAGAATGTGCGGCCTGTGCTTTAGCCATTGACGGCTGCTCAACAAACTACCCCCAGGCATGGCGTGCCAAAACAGCGATGATGAATAGCTGTCTTCTCATTCGTTTCTGTGGGTCACAGGTTTGGGATCAGCTGAACCTGTGATTCTGGAGCAGCTCTTTGGGGAAGCTGCTATCAACATGCTGGCCAGGCTGCAGCCATCAGAGGCTTAGCCAGGATCTGCTTCGAGGGGGCTCACCTGGAGAGCTACTGCTGGATGCCCCATTCCTCACCACCCCTGTGTCTCTCTAGGGGTGGTGGGTTGTCCTCTGGCCTCCCCCAGAGCCAGGAGCTAAGTTAGAGTGAGGCAGAAGCTGGGGTAGCTTCATGGCCCGGTTGCCCTCACTCACTTCGGCAGTCAGCCCTACTCATTGTGGTAGAGGGTCACAAATATGGATGCCACGGGGTGGGGGGTCCCCTGGAGGCTCACCGTGATAAGGAGGTTTGGGGAGTACGTCTGTGAGTTATTGACTGGGGCAAGGAGGGTGGGCTGCTTTGATCAGAGTATTCGGAGGTCCTGCCCTGGACATGTGTAGCGGGGATGGCTTGTGTGACAGAGACTAGGAGGCGTGGAGCACCCCAATCCTGGAGCCCTGGGGCTGCATCTCCCCAGGGACTGCAGACAGGCACTGCTGCAGATGTCCACGAGCTTAGAGGAGAAGCGGGGTTCCGAGGTCCTTTTGCTCTGCCACCGGTGGCATTGTCAGGGCTGGAGGAGAACCGCTGCGACCTGGACCAGGCAGGGCTCCCAGGGCCACCCCTTCTCTCTGGGCCCGGGGGGAGGCCAGTGGTGGAGGAGGGGCATCTTGTCTGGACGCCAACCTACAGATGGCAGCAGAAACAGACATGAGGATCCCGAGTCCTGGAGGGGCAGGACTGCAGTTTTATGAATGTCGAATGTTTCCGAAATCTCTTCTGGAGGGGGATGTGACCCCTGCTGGAGAGAGACAGCTGGAATTAGCTGACAGGGATTTGAGGAAAGTTGGATTCAAGGTCATCCAGGGAGGTTCTCAGTCAATAGAAAGAATCTCTTTCCATTCTCATGGGGTGGGAAGGGGAAGGTGTTAGCAGTGGGAAAAGACAGGGATATCAGAAAAATTCTTGGTGCAACAAAAAGGGATTATTATCCATAATGGCACTACCATTTTTTCTGAGTTAGGTACTTTTTAAAATGTAACCTTTGAAGTCTACTTCGCAGGTAACTATGTGTGATTCATCAGGGCCTTTCTTCTGAAATAACAATGATTAGAGACACCCCTTCCCTATGAACAATCACTAAAAAGGTGGGACTATCCACTATTTTTCTTTTCTGTTTTTTTCAAGGATGGGCTTCCTGAGTATTCATTCAATTTATGTGCGGATAGGGTAGCCAAGGAGGAAGCTGAGCAAACTAGAGATGCCACCAATACAGTGGGGTTCATCGGAAGTCTCTCGATGGAAAGTTTCAGACATGGGGAGTTTGCCCACCAGGCTCCAATGCTGTGATTCTTCCAGGGAATGTCTTCTTCAATAACATCTCACTTCCCCCATGAATCATTTCTGATTCTCAGCATTCCACTAGATAATCGCGCGGGATTGTGCTAAAATGCGGTCATGTAAAGATATATATGAAATCCTCAACATCCTTGAGGTGCCTTGTCTTGTATTTTTATTTAATTGCTTTCGACTTGTAACAATGGGGAAGTACTGAGCTGTGGAGGAACAGCGGTGGCCGGAACAGCGGACGATGTATCTATTATCTCGCGTGCATGAAGGTCGTCGACCTATGACAGTTGGAGTAGCAGAAACATTAGAAATCATGTGCAATTTAATCTTTGCACAAATAAAGGAAAACTATCACAATGCCTGAATAATGAAGACTCCCGGAGAAAAAGAAAGGCCTGTCCCTGAGGATGCTCTTCATTTTCTCTCCTGGACTCGGCGCGACGCACACGCGGCGAGATTCACTCCGGGCTGACACACGTATTAATGGTATTCTGACTGGAAGAGAGTGGATGTTCTCCGGTGATTGCCCGTGCAGCTGTGACTCAGTTCTCCTCTCCCTCACTCATTACTGCCTCGTGCCAACTCCCGGAGACCATTGTTTCCTGAAAAACTGTCATCTAGAGTGAAATTAACTGTTTTCCCTTCTATTTCAACTAAGAATGTTTCATGTCCCTTACTTTTCAGAATACTCTGCAGTTTCCTAAATCTTTTAGAAAGTTACAAAGACAAGACACACGAGTTCTAAGCCAACATGAAAAGAAAGTTCAAAGACAACTCTGAGAATTATAAATTGGGGGTGTTTGAGGCAGAAGTAAAATGTCGAGATGCCCTGGTGTGTGACAACAAGGAATGCTTAATGCATGAACTGCCTTAGAAGGTTTGAGATGCAGCAGGAGGAAGTGGGGGGTGCACTCAGCCTAGATCATGTTGGAGCATTCCTCTCTGTGCACGGCCCCTGGACCAGGCGCTCAGTGGGCATTCTGGAAAGTGCTGCCCCTCCAGCAGGAGCAGAGTTCAGCCCTGATCACGTAGGAGAATTCCTCTCCATGTACAGCCCCTGGACCAGGTGCTCGGTGGGCATTCTGGAAAGCGCTGCCCCTCCAGCAGGAGCAGGATTCAGGGAAGACACAGAATCTCTCTGCCTGCATCAGTCTACCCTTCCTATGGGACAGAGACAAAAAGGAGGAACCCCCTCAGGCCACACAGCATTCCAGCCACCACTTCAGAAGACTCCACACGACCCTAAAACAGGAAGAAAGGGTCACAGTAGAACCCAGTAGGAGAACGGCATGGCAGGAGAAACAGCAAAGACCAATCAGAGGCAGGTGGTTCCTTTAAAGCCTCACTTTTGTCCTATTTAACTACATCATTAACTGTAGGATAACTTTAGATTTACAAAAATGTTAGAAGAGGACCTGCCTAGCCTCCACCCCACCCTGCTATTGTAGCGCCTCTGGTTATGAGGGTGTGTTTGCCACAACTGAGGAAGCGGCACTGGGCCAGTGGTGTCAGCTACACTCACCTTTATCTGGATTTCATTAGGTTTTCCCTAATGCCCCTTCCTGGTCCGGGATCCCACCAAGGACACCACCTCATGCCTAGTTGTGGCGTCTCCTTCAGATCCTCTTTGCTGTGAGAGTTTCTCAGACTTTCCTTGCTCTTGATGGCCTTGACAGTTTTGAGAGATACCAGCCAGGTATTTTGTAGAATGGCCTTTAACTGGAATTGGTCTGATGGTTTTTTCAGGATCTACCCCTCTCCCTTTTTCACATTGTAATATGTGCATGTAAGCCTACCTGTGTACATGCCTCAATCTCTAATTATCATCTATCTATCTATCTATCATCTATCTATTGGTCTATCAGTCTATCTCTTTCTGTCTGTCTATCTACCTATCTCTCTGTCTGTCTATATATCATCTATTTCTCTCTCTATCTATACATTTACCTCTATTTATCTGTCATCTACCTTTCTCTATTACCTATCTCTGTGTATCAACTATCCATATCTATCTCTATTGATTATCTGTCTATCTATCATCTATATCTATCTATGTATCTCTTTGTCTGTCTGCCTATATATCATCTATTTCTATCTCTGTCTATACGTTTACCTCTATCTATACATTTGCCTCTGTTTATCTTTCATCTACCTTTCTCTATTTACCTCCATGTATAAACCATGCATATCTATTAATAATCTATTATCTGTCTGTCTATCATCTATCAATCATCTATCTTTTCTTCTAACCACCCCCTCCAACAGTGAGAAACTTGGGTTCCACCATCTACCATCCATTTTTTGGTAATTTTTTTAATCTCTGTATACAAGTGCAGGATTTTCATGAGAAACTACAGTGCCAATGAACACTTTGGGCAGTGGCTCTCGGAGCCTCCTGCTCCCCGCTTGCTCCTGGTACATCCCAGTACAAGATGCTCTGACCCCACAGCCATGCTAGACTCACAGAAGGTGCCTGGGCCCTGGCTTTTGGCACAGGCCCTGTGTGCCATTCTGGGAGGAGAGCCACAGCGTGTGCCTCTGTCAGGCACGTATATAAAAGGCAGATGGGTCCTGCGTCTGCGGCCGCCACCCAGCACCAGCCCCCACATCCTGCACAGCTGCGCCACCCTCCCTAGGCAGCCTCGCCAGGGCGCTGCTGGCCCTGCCCCCCACACACTGCCCAGTTCAAATTAATCTCATCACACCATGCTGTCCACACAGCCCTGCCACAAATTGCTGTCAGTCCTTTTTCATGAATTAGTTATAATGGTCATGTTTACTTAAATTTCAACCGACCAGTATCCTAAAACTATTGAAGCTTTATATGTATTTATTTATTTTGCTTTGTTTTCATGCCAGGCTGATTAGAAATTACCTCTTACTGGAAACCGAATGTAAATGGAGGGACTCATTTGCCAAATAGAAAGTGTTTTTTTTTTTTAATTTGTTTGTTTTGTTTTCCCTCTATGAAGTGGACATTTTCCTCATGTGATTAGACAAAAAGAATGAGGCTGTAGTGTGCATTTCTGAGAGAAATACGGAGCAGCTCTGACAGGGGAGGGCTTGGGCTTTGCATGAAGGATTTAATGATGGTGACTCTCCATGAAGGCGCCAAATCGCTAACAGAAGCCGATACTGTCTTAAGTCTACTTGTCCTTCTCCATCAGTGTTCTGAGATGTGTAATTATTGTATTAAATGTGTATGTTTAGCTACTTCTATCCTAAAATGGCTCTTGAGCGTAAAATAATTGCACTTCAAAAAATGAAAAGCTTTATAGAGCCATTTACTATATCAGGTGTGTTATTCTTTGTTTATTTCCAAATAAACTACCATTCAAGCAATGGCTTTTCAAGATAGCCTATCAGTCCTGGTTTCTTTCTGACTTAAGAATATACATAAAATATATTGCTACAAATTCCAATCAATTTAATCATCATCAAAAGTAATAAGCTTCCACATTTGCAGTATCAAAGGCCATTAATATCAGTTTTGAATATCAGAATTCATTAAGTTCATGTGAATGACCTTTCTCGTGCTAGATGCATCAGGCCCCTCCTGAAGTCCCTGATAGCACACTGTTCATTTAGTTGTGAATTCTGAGGCAAAGACTATGACTCTGGACCATGCATTCAATTAGGGAGGAGAAAACTACCCTCTACTGGAATATCACTGAAGGAAGAAATAGAAGCTCTGAAATGTCCGTTCTCAATAATGTTGGGAAAGGAAGGTTGGGACATTAATCTCCGTGACAACTTTTAGAAAGCATAAGTATCCAGTTGCTAACATTGATTGTTTATATTATAGAATTAGTTTAATTTTTATGGTGTCTAAAATATGGTCAAGTCAGAGCAGTAAGTTCTGATTTTGAGTTCTGCTCTGCTCCGAAGCAGAAGGACAGTGCATGAGATTATATAAAGACTCAGAGCAGAGACACAGCTCTTCCTGCACCAGAGAAATACAGCTCTGTGAGCCCCAATGGAGCCAGCATGCTGCTGGGTGCTGAGGAGCAGGCAGAGGCACCCAGGATGGTGGTCCCCAGGGAGAACAGAGGCACAGAACAACACATGAGGGGCCGCATGACTTAGGGCCAGGATCGGTCACTCAGCCAGCAACAACACTGGAAGAAAACAAAACAACTTCAGACTCTCTGCTGCTTTTCCGTAATATACCTGCCCAAAGACTGGACAACAAAGGAAGAGGAGGCTGATGAGGAAACGAAAGGATCCATGGTTCTTGGGTCGCTGGGTGTCTCATCAACAAAGCCCCAGCATCACTCCCGGCAGATGCCCTAGCCTGGCCCGGGCTGGGATGGGCAAAATTCACCGTGGAACTCTTGTTCGAGAGAAGGAGATCAAAGCCAGAAACGCTTACCCAGAATGGCCACGCAAAATTCTAATTCTAAAAATACTTTTAAAATCTAACGTACAACAAAGGAAAGCTGGAAAATTATTTAAAAAAGGATGAAAGGGCAAGAAAAATTCAACCCTCAACCTGAAGGCGATTATAATCTGTGTTCTGCTGCTTCCCAGAGCCGCTTCAGTCTTCAGCTCAGAGTCTACCAAACACTAAAACGCAACTGAACACTCAGTTCATACTTGTTTTTCTAATTAGCTGCCTCTTCCATTTGATTAATGTTGCCTCCTAATTTAATTGTAAATTGTATTTCTGGTTTATATTTCGCTTTTCCTTCCTGTTGTACCTGGTGACCATCTTCATTAATCATATTGTAGCTTTTTAATGAATCTCATATGCCAATTTATGGTAAACAAGGCTTGATATGAAGGCATCTTCATCAAATCATTCATAATCTTGTAACTATTGGTTTATTTTCTGTAACTACCTATAAATGTACACCCAAAAAAAATGAAAAATTTCCCCTAAAATGTAATGGGGCAGAACTATGTTTACATAGATTTCTGAGGATGGGTTGAGACGCCGAATTCTGCTTGTGTTTGGAATTTCTGTTTCACTGGGCTTAGTGAGGGCGCCCATGTTTTGCAATCCTGTGCTCTAGAATTTATCATAAACACATTCTTCTAATTGTTTGACATTAAACGGCAAATTTGTGTTTTTGTGTCTGCTCAAATATAAAACGTCTTTGGGAAAAAATACAGAGAATGGTTCATTAGAGCTGCTTCTACTCTTGTGTCTAAGTCCAAATGGCCAATTTAGGAGGACATCTCTGAATATACACCCCAGGCAGCAGGACCAAATTCAAGATTTCTGATTCTGCTGGCTGGGATGTAACCCAATGTATCAGGCACCAAACGGGCTTGCTTTTGTGTTTTTTCATTTCCATTACTTGGCAGAATCTCTTTTATCTTTGACTCCCCTCACATGCCAGCCTCTTTGTTTTCATAAGTGGAATGGCATTTGTAGGCTAAGCCAAGGACAAAAAGGGAGGCTGTGTGGGGTCACGTTGCGACATAGTCAGCAGCTACCCACAATGTCTTTGGCATCCCAAATAGAAATTTCCAATGGCAAATATCCAGGCATGCTTGAAATCCATAAGTGTGCACTCTGCCTCGTTGCGCTTCCACACGACATTGTTTTTCCTTGACACATCGCAAGCCTCAAATCAATGCTGATAGACACAAGAACCCTCTGGCATCCCCTGTAATCTAGGATTTCCCGCGATGTTACTGGCTGCTCTAATTACTTTTTCTTCATGGAAAATATTATAAGTGGTTTGGTTAAGCGCACCCTAAACTAGCCACGTCGCTGTCCTTATAAAAATAAACAAGTGCTCTGTCTTTTACACCTCTACACATGACTTTTCTTTGGGAATGTAGATCCATAGAGTCTCTGGATAACAATAGATTGAAGGCCACTGTCTTGAGTCAGGATTCTCAAGGAAAAGTGCTTGCAAACCTCACAGCCAAGATCATGGTGTTTGCACCAGAAAAGGTCTGGGAAGGGACGGATGGGGCAGTCCACAGGCTGGATGAAGCCCCCAGAGCCACTCAGCCATCATCTGGTTTGCAGCCCTACTAGTCAGCATTTCACCTCCAAGGGTGTGGGGGCCATGTCCACCCGGCCTTTCCCCAGTTTCTTACCTGGATGGGGGAGGTGGGAACCATGCTCCTCACTCTTCTCATGGTGCCACCATGGAGAATTGCTAATAAAAGTAATCAGTAAGCACTTTGGTTACTAAAGAGTAGGGTTATGATGTCAGCATAAATAATGAGATACTGAGATCACTGGCACTGGGGCAGACATGTTCAAAAGCTGTCCCTGAGCCATACCACTGTACTCAGGGATATCAGAGCCCTGCTCCACATGGGAGGAAAGCAAGATATCCTAAACAGCCCTGTTTCCCTATGCCAGTCACAGACAGCCTGAAATAGAATAAAAAGGAAGAACCAGGCTTCCAGTTTGTTTCCATCAGGATTTGTTGTTGCAAACCTCAGAAATCAACTCAAACTAATTTAAATAGAAGATAACTTCCCAGAAGACGGTGGGTTACAGAATCATGGGGGTAATCAAGACTAGAGGTGGCAGAGCAGGCAGACAGACAAGGACCTGCTCCTGGGAGGGAAGACAGCCACCAGCACCTGCCCCTGGGAGGGAAGGCAGCCACCAGCACCTGCCCCTGGGAGGGAAGACAGCCTCCAGGAACTGCTCCTAGGAGAGAAGACAGCCACAAGCACCTGACCCTGGGAGGGGAGGCAGCCTCAAGGAGCTGCTTCTGGGAGGGAAGACACAGTTGTCAGCCCAGCTGGGCAAAGACGCTGTGCCTCTCATCGGGCACTGCCAGCCAAGAGCTGGACCCTCCTAGGCTGTGGTGGCGAGCACTTTGGCCAGCTCAGAGCCAAAGGTGGGCTGTGTTCTTCTGACGCAGAGGCCAGGTCGCATGACTGCACTGAGCTATGAGCATGACTTGAGCGGGGAGCAGGCTTGTCTGGTAGAAGGGAGGTCAAGTAGCACTGGGAAGGTTGCAGGGGGCTGGGGCTCAAGGAATGAGGACCATGAGGGACCACTCAGGTCACTTCCCTCGGGCACACAGGTGTCACTTATCAATGCACACAGAGTGTATCTGTGGGAGCCATGTCCCCTGCATCCAAACCACCTGATGAAACAAGCTCACGGGCAGGGCTGCGTGGGTGTGATGAGGCCACCGAGCCATCAGGCTGCAGCTCTACCTGGAGCTTGGCATCGGGCACTGTGAGGCTGAATTCTGATTCTTTGTGAATTTCCCAGATATCCTGGCTTCCTAAGGCTGTCATAACAAGGTGCCACAATCTGGGAGCCGTAAAACAACAGGAATGTATTCTCTCCTCATTCTGCAGGCCAGAAGTCTGACTTCCCCGTGTCAGTAGTGCTGTGGTCCCTCCAGAGGCTTTGGGGTTGACCCTCCCTCATTTCCTCCACTGTCCGGGACCCCCAGTGGCCTGATCCCTGGCATTCCTTGGTTCCTGGCTGCATCCCTGCCATCTCTGCCTCTGTCACCCCTGCCATCTCTGCCGCTGTCACCCCGTGTCCTCATCTTTCACTCTGTGCCTCTTCTTAGAAGACATCCCCATGATTGGATTTAGGGCCAGCCTCATCCAGCATGACCTCCTCTTAACCCAACTGCATGTGTGCAGACCCTGTTTCAAATTAGGTTATATGCACAGCTTCTGGGTGGGCGTGTTTCTGGGGACCCTGTTCAGCCCAGCGCACCACGTTGTGAAGAGCACCCTGGGGAGCGAGTTTGGAGACCTGAGTCGAGGTCCTGGCTTCCACAGGGCTTATACCTTCAGGTTTCACAGCACCATGTGGGCATTGAGGCAAGTGATACCCCAGGTCCTTAAGCACTGTTGCTCTGTGATTCTGTGGACTCCCTGGGCTCAGCTAAGGTCTCTACCCTCTTCTGTAAGTACTAGCATGCAAACTAGTTGTCTTAGTCTGCTTGCTCTTCCGTAATAAAATAGCACAGACTGGGCGGCTTAAACAACAAAAATCTACTTATTTATTCATTTATTTATTCGAGTCAGAATCTCTCTCTGTTGACCAGTCTGAGTGCAGTGGTGCAATCTCAGCTCACTGCAGCCTTGACCTCCCGGGTTAAGGCGATCCTCCCCTCTCAGCCTCCTGAGGAGCCGGGACCACAGATGCACGCCACTACACCTGGCTAATATTTTGTATTTTTTGTAGAGACAGGGTTTCACCATGTTGCCCAGGCTGGTCTGGAACTCCTGGGTTCAAACAATCCACCTGCCTCAGCCTCCCAAACAAATTTATTTTCTCAGTTCTGAAGGCTGAAAGTCCAAGCTCGTGGTGCTGTGGGGCTGGTTTCCCTGTGGCTTCTCTCCTTGGCTTGCGGATGGCACCCTCTGGCTGCACCTGCGCATGGCCTTTCCTCTGTGTGCCGCCCCTGGTGACTCTGTGTGCCCAGAGTTCCCTTCTCATAAGGACACCAGCCAGACTGGCTATGGGCCCCTACCAACAGCTTCACTTTAACTTACCCACCACTTTAACAGCCCTATCTCCAAATACAGCTGCCTTCTGAGGTACTGGGGGTCAGGCCTTCGACCTGGGAATTCGGGGGACAGAATTCAGCCCATGCCTGTGGCACTCCTGCTTTCCCAAAACCCCCTGCTTCTCACAGCCTTTGTGTGTTGGAACAGCCCAAACACACTTTTTTAAAAATCTAGAAATCCCCCAAGTTGTGCGATCTACACATAACATTGTCATGCTCCATGAGAATCATTCCATGCACAAATAAATACATGTGCTGAGCATGCCATCAACAAGCCACGAGTGCAGAGGGCTGGGGTTGCGTGACACACACAAAACAGAGACGGCCTGGCACCATGGCGCAGCGTTTCTGGAATCCTCGCAACACTGAGCAAAGGGTCCTGTTTTCAAACTGGTTTTTTTGAACCATAGTACTTTTTAAAGTGATGTTGGTATGTTATGAAAAGGTGAAGCATACTACTTTGAAGAGTTGTTTCTGGAACAAATCCTGATTTACACATGGCCAAACCCAATTCTTCTGACCTGAGTGGGTCAACCCTTGGCTGCAGACCACCAGCAGGAGGAAGAACGAACAAATGGAATGCAGACACTGGACGGGCATGGCCCTGGCCCTGGTCTCTTATTCCAGCCTCGAACCTCTCTCTTCTCCTCCACTGGAGAGGGTCAAGGGAATCTCCTAGCCTCTGAGAGTTGACCCCTGAGATATGGGAATTAAGCTGGCCTCATGCATCATGCTGGGAGGATAAATATCGTGCCAGCCACACCAGCCTCGACAGCCCCGGACCAGAGCTCAGGTCCTTTAGGTGATCACCAGCTCCAGCCCAGGCTCCTGTCCCTCAGAGTAGAGTCAGTTCCTCAACATTCACCCTCTCCTCTCCCTTCCCACCCCACCCTCTCTGCTGTGAGCAGGATTTTAAGAAGAATGGGATTATTTATCTCTTACTGCCTGATTTTTGACTCTCAAAATCCACCATGAGAAGTGTGACACATATTCTTAAGGAGATAATTTTCATGAACTAAATCATCTGGAGTACAATGTCAGTAATGCTTTTGTTATCTCATGACAACCAATAAAATATACCCATTTCCAAGCCCTAACAAAATCTATCGCTCTTTGTTTTATTAAGTTTATTAAGTTAGAATATTTCAATAACATTTCACAGAAAACTCCCTCAATACACATGCAATATTTTTCCAACCTAACAAAATTAGATAATCACAAATAGAACTTGAGGAAATTGGCTTTAACTTGCCTATCATCTTTTCTTAATCATTTCATACAGATAAGGAATTATTCTTAAAGGTAAACATTATACTTTCTGTAAGGTTTCCTACAGTTTCATTTTGAAAAATACCTAACTATGAAATTCAATACTTTGTGGAGCTGATCACCAGTGTTATGGACTGTACTGCATCTCCCCAAAGTTCACATGCCTGATGTGAGGGTGTTTGGAGGTGGGGTCTTGGGGAGGGAGGTGGTTCGTGTTAGATGATGTCATGAGTGTGGGCCCCATGTCAATGGGAGTAGTGCCCTTATCAGAAGAGATGCCAGAAGATGTCAGCTCTCTTCTCTGCCATGTGAGGATGCAGCGAGAAGGTGGCCGTCTGCAAGCCAGGAAGAGAGCCCTCACTGGAAAGCAACTCTGCCAGACCTTGATCTGGGACACCCAGCCTCCAGAACTGTTGTTAAAGCCACCCAGGCTATGGTATTTTGTTATGGTAGCCCCAGCAGTCTATGACAACCAGGTTTTAATGGCATTCACTAATTCAGTCATTCTCTAATCGACTTATTCATATTTCAGCATGTATATACACACACATTATCCCTGTCCCTCATCTGGGTACAGAAACTAACAATGTAGAAAACAGTTCTGACAGCTCTGTTTCTTTTCTTTTCTTTTCTCTTTTTTTTTTTTTTTTGAGACGGAGTCTCACTCACTCTGTTGCCTATGCTGGAGTGCAGTGGCATGATCTCTGTTCACTGCAACCTCCGCCACCTGAGTTCAAGCAATTCTCCTGCCTCAACCTCTTGAGTAGCTGGGATTATAGGTACCTGCCACCATACCTGGCTAATTTTTTTATTTTTTTATTTTTAGTAGAGACGGGGTTTCACCATGTTGGCCAGGCTGGTCTCAAACTCCTGACCTCAAGTGATCTACACACCTCAGCCTCCCAAAGTGCTGGGATTATGGGCATGAGCTGCCTTGCCTGAGCTGTTTCTAATTTTATTTAAATCCATTTTCCTTTGAGCCCTGTGTCCAGCAGCTGAAATTATAGATTAAGAATCCTGAAACTTTTTAAAAGGACTTTTAGATTGCGAGAGCCACACTTGATAGCCCCAAGACTATACTGGTATCAACAGTTAGTTTTCTTTTTCATATGGCTCAGGAGCCAGGGGAGGGAGAATTATTCAGCCCCTGGGGAAGGCATTGTGTTTCCCTGTCTGGTTTCTTTCACCAATCTTAGGGACATGCTGTGTCACCTCTCACCCCTCGTGACAGCAATCACATCCACACACTTCCTTCTGACTGCTCCCCTTCCTTCAGCTACACTGCCACCTCTTCCAGAACATTCTTCACTAGGCCCTTTGGAATGAGGTCAAACCTCACGGTCTGCCCTCTCCTGCTCACCATTCAGACCTTTACAGAACACCCCATGGCCCCAGAGTTATACATTTTAGTATAAACTTCCTTTCACTTCAGCATAAGACACAATCTTCTTTCCACAAAGAGAAAATGAAATTGCTTCTAATTTCTATGTTTTACTTAACAGGATATCATGAATTTAGTCCTCCTTTACACAAAAATGTGAGTGGCTGTACAATTAATCAACCAGTGAAACTGTATTCATATTCCATTTAGATTGTTTCTTTCTATTCTTTTTTCTAAGACTATAGATGAGCCTGAGATGAAAATCACTGTAGATAAGTTTTTATAAGTAAAATTGTTGGGATGTTTGCATGTTTTTAAACTTTTGATATCTATTTATTGTCAAATTACCCTCTAAAATCTGTATCGCCTCACGCAACCATTTCACCAACAGTGAATGTTTCTGCTGACCTTTGACAAGACGATATATTTCCTGTAAAATAACTCCGTTAGAGATTTAAACCCTTAAAAATCATCCTTTTAGTTAAATTGTGCTTTATTTTGTTAGAGTAGAGCTTGGATATGTAAAACTTATTCGACTTCTTCTCTTGTAAATTGTCTCTATATAGCGTGCACGTGCTTTCCAGCTGCGGCGACATAGTTTGGAGGTGATTGCACATTCTACTTAAGAGAATAAGTTTTGAATCTAGACCAGTCTGAGTTTGCCAGCCCAGGGCTGTGTTTGACTATGGGGAAGTTACAGGATCTCCCCAAGTTCCATTTTATCCCTAAAGTGGATGAACATTTTGATGTGTTGTCGGGATTAAATGTGATAATGAAGCATTTATGACACGACTGGCCACTTGATGTCAATTACTTTATTTGGTGAACATTTATTTAGGTTTTATTTTGCATTGACCACTTTCTTAGGTGCTAGGTGAGCCTCGGTGAGCAGAGGACAGAGCCTGCCCAGGTCCACAGACCTTTCCTCATGAGGGACACTCACTTCTGTCCATTATTTTGCTTCTATTTTTTTTTTTTCTAACACAGTCTTCATATACTGATCTCTGTTTATTTCTCAGCCTCCTCCATCCCCCATCGGCATATTAAAAGGGTAGTTTACAGGGAAACTGCAGACTCTGGATAACCCGGCCTTGGCTTGTCTCCGCTCTGTCACTCACCAGCTCTGCGAGGTGAAGAAATTACCTCTCTGTAATGTGGCCGTTTGTTCATGCAATGAGAGTCTCATGATTTGCTTACCACTGCCTCCTGGTTCTTGGGCTCTTCTCCTGCCCCTAAGCTACTGCTCTTCAGCCCCTCTCTGTCTCCTTCAGGAATGTGCACCTGGCTTCTGATCCTGAGCCCTCCTTCTTACCCTTGCTGTATATCCTGTTCATTCCCATGGCTTCACATTCTTATTTTAAGATTCCATCAGGAACCTTTACCTGGGTGTCCAAGAAACACCTGAACTATAGTTTTCTATTTCCCTCTCTTCTCTGGACCCAACTAAATATACCCTCATATATTATGTTCTTAATCTCAGCAAGGGATCATCTGGATGCTCCAGCTAGAAAGCCACCTCTGATTTTTCTTTTCCCTGAAGATTGGGCACACACGTTTACCCCCACCATGTTCAGCATCTGTTACCTCCTCAGTATCCCTGGACTATCAGCAAACCTCCAGATAATTGCTCCAATCTGAGCTTCTCCCTACCACCAGAATTATCTGTCTGTGGCACATTTCAATACAACCATCACTTGTTATGCTAAAACAGCGAGGGTGCATGTCCCAGCATGCTGCTGTGAGTCTCTGAAGACAGAGCCCATATGTGCTTTCCATTCGTAACTGCAAATATTGATAAATAGGATTGTTTCATGTGTTGTGTGCCACAAAACTTCTCAAACCCCAGCATCCAATCAGACATACCGTGTGTAGTGGACACACAACAAATGGTTCTGGAAGCATTGCAATGCACAAACACTCACCATTGTAAGAGGTGGGTGACACCTTAGAGATGGTTTATTTTGCAGTTCAGTTCTCATGATGTGTGTCAATGTGACCCAGGGCACTGCAGCACATCTTACACTTTAGAGAAAAGGTAGTGATCTTGACATCTGTCACACACCATGTAAATCTGACCTCGAGCCAGTTCAGTTTGCACACTGGATGGTGTTCCACCATGGTCAGTGGCTTCATATTTTTGGGAAGCTGGATTTGGGTGGTTGTCACGTTGGAAGTCAGGTACCACATGGAAATCCACGTGACTGACTATGAAGGTAGGTGTCTGATCTGAGGTTTGAGAAGTTGTGCAGTGCATGACACATACAACAATTCCATTCATCAATATTTGCAGTTAAGAATGGAATCAACCCCATCTCTACTAAAATTACAAAAAAAAAAAAATTAGCCGGGCGTGGTGGCGGGCGCCTGTAACCCCAGCTACTCGGGAGGCTGAGGCAGGAGAATGGCGTGAACCCCGGAGGCAGAGCTTGCAGTGAGCGGAGATCGCGCCACTGCACTCCAGCCTGGGTGACAGAGAGAGAGACTCTGCCTCAAAAAAAAAAAAAAGAGTGGAATCAAATTCTTATTTTTTTCTTTCCATGTTTGTTTATTTTTCTTTCAAACAGCTACAGAGTTGTTAGAATAGAAATACTAATTAAGTTGTTTAGATCTAAATATTCAATATACTCAATGGTTACCTATTTCTTTTGGCCTATGGGCTCTTTGAGAAAATTGCTGCCACATTAAGGCATCATGAACTGAGAAGTTTAGGAATCTCTTGAAATAGTTTCACTTAGTGGTTCCTAACCAGGGTGATTATACGCACCCCGCCCCCCGGCCAAGGGGACCTTTGCAGTTTACTGATGCCAAATATGAATTCTATTATTCAATCAGGCTCTAGTAATCAATGTGCACACTGTAAGGCCTCCGTTGTTTTGATGTTTATTATTTGTATATGATGTATGGGAGTTCTCTACCAAGAAATAAATGAAGATGTAGGGATGTAACAAACCATGCAATTGCTGGCCATTTGAAAAACAACGTTAAGATGAACATCTGTAGGGTAATTCGCCTTCAGCTAATGGGAAAGGCATAATTCAAGTGTGTCAAATACTTAGGAAGTCATTTGAAGGACGAATAATAAAAAGCAACCTTCTCGGCTCTGAGGTGGCTTATTTCTGATGAGGGTATAAATAGCAAGTAAAGATTCTCCTTTGGGCTCCACTGAAGTCCAATGTCTGTATATTGTAACAAAGAATGATTTAACCCAACATGCTTTACGTGATCCCGTTCAGGGCTCTGGGCTGATAAGAGAAGCATTAATCATAAATATGAGAAACTAATACTTTAAGTCCTTACTTCGAGGATCCTATTAGTCTCCTGTCCCCTGACTAATTACATACAGTCAAGGAGGCTCCTTCATGTAAATATGTGTTTTGTCAGTAATGCAAAACCTGATCTCTCTCTTGAAACTTCAGCTCCACTCACACGTGCAAAATTTATGTGGGCTCAAGTGAAAACAACCATGCCAAGCATGATTAAAAAGCTGATGGAAATAGGACAGGCATTGTTATTTACTTGGCTTTGCTGAGGTCTTAATTAAAATAGGAAAATTCCCCAGTGTAACATGTTTGCAATATTATAAAGATAATTGTTTCTTAAAAATTAGATAAAGTTATTAATGGAAGTAATAAAATAATAATCTTAATATATAATTATAACAATATCCATAGTCACCTCTAATAGGAAAAATGCTTTAGACCCATAACTTTCCTTTGCACATTTATGGGAAAAAACTATAATTCCTCCTGAGTAAAGTTGAAAACTGTCTGTGTGTACTGTATATAGGGAACTGCGTGCTGGGAAAGAATGGGAGATAGGTGGTCTTACAAAGTGGCGCTATAATGTGAAAACATCATGTAGTAACTCCATCAGGAAGGAAGTCTCTGTCTCACAAAATGTTATGAAGATGTATCTGACTTTGAACTCTTGCAGGTGGCAAAGAAGTCAGTGAGACATGGGTCCTGACGATGGGAGTGAGGTGGCTTCCAGGGCCTTACGGCTCTGTCACAACTTAGTCACTTTTTAAATTGTGATCAAATTTACAGAAAATACAATTTAACAACTTAGCCATTTTAAAATGTTGAATCACTGGCATTTAAAACACATCTAGTTCTGGAACTTTTTCATCACTCCGAAGGAAAGCCTGTTCTCCTTAGCCGACTTGCCTTTGTTGAGTACTTCTTATGGTGAATACAATTTATTTACAAAATGCTCTAATCCATTGAATGGCAAGCTGTGTTATAAGAAGGTTTTACTGTGTTTATTTACTGAAGAATACTAGATTTCAGAGTTGCACAAAGTTAGTTTTAATGCTGTGCTCAGAATAAGGTCACCATCAACACAAATAAGTGATCTTTGGTTTTTGTGGATTTACATGATTGGGATAAGATGATCTATAACTGAAAACAAAGCTTAAATATGTCTGGGAAGAAAACAGCGATATACCAGGCTTAAAATGCAATATTACAGGCTGCTTAGCAGCTAAAGAGGGTTTATGCTGAAGAACGGTGGATGTAATTTCTTTGAAAAAATTATAAGCAAAAGGATTGAATTTAATCTAATATCACCACTAAAGCTTGCTGCAATCGTATGCAGCATTTGGGAGGTACCTAAGGCCAAGAAGATGATCCTGAATTAGCATAGCATACAAATCAGCTTTTCGATTTTTATCAGATTATCGGCATTACTGGCTAATGCTGATGTATTCAGCTACATGCAATAAGCACTCTCGAGCATCATATTTCTCTGGTGTAAAATATCCTCAAAGCACATTTTAATTGTTTTAACAAGATAAAGAGTGCTATTTTTGCATGAATAATATTATCAGTATTCCATTAAATCTCTTCATTTATTATCACTAATGCTACTTAAAAGAGATGTTAATAGAGTAATTCATTCTCATACCATAACCCTGGTCAGGAGTCCATGATGGTTCATATTCATTATGCTGAGCTAAGAGGGGGCTTCTGTTATAATATCACTTAATTTATATTCTGAAAAAATGCTCTGGGGACAAGTTGCTCTCATGCATTAGAGTTCTATCTAAATCACAATATTTGAAGACAAGTGGGGATGGCAGATAGCTACTAAACGGCTCCTCTGTGGACTCTTGGCCCTTCAAGAGACACCAGTGAAAGCACAATCCCAGTGACTTCATCTAGACATACAATTTACCTGTGCAAATTCAGTTAGTATTTACATGCTACATGTTAAGATTTACACTAAATTTAAAGTACTGGTTACAGGCCGTAGCATTTATCAGCCACATGATCTTCTTCATAACTAGGTGATAAAGATATGGCCAACAGCTACCTTTGAAAAGTCTGAGCACCTAGTGCCTTTGGCTGTCTCTATCCTTTATCAGAGCATAAGGATGTGTGTGTGTGTGTGTATGCACACACGTGTGCATTAGCATTAGGAAACACACATGATAAGCAATGCATGCTAAAATGTAGTTCCCATTCTTTCACAAAAGGAACTCCAAATACACATATAATTCAGTATATCACAATGTAGGCATATGTATAGCACAATTACTAATTTTGAAATGTCAATGTATTTTACATCAATTCATTGGATTGGCCATTGTTTCATTGTTTTAGTGCCATATAATACTTTAGAGGTACTTTTAAAATACTTTAAAAAGTGCCTGGAGACATTTAATGAATAATTTAAATTTATAGTCTTCACAAAGCATAACGTTGAGACACATGACAAGCACGAATCTTAGTTTCAGAGCTCAAAAGGCCGAGGTAAGTCTCTTTGTTTTGCAGAGATGTAATCCACATCTAACAGATTAAATGACAGCAAAATCACTTACCCAAGAAGTCATGTTAGTGAAAATTGATGATAAATGCAAAATAAATACCTTTTCAACTCAATAGGTTTCATGTGAGATGTCTAGAAAGGAAAAATGATAATAAGGAACAAAATTCATAGTGATACAGAATGAAGCCCTGAAGTTACAGCAAGTCATTTTTCAAAAACTTACTTAAATAGCTTAGGGGAGTGGAGGGAGGTGTTGGTGTTGGTGAAGGTGGTGCTGGTGTTGGCAGTGGTGTTGGAGTTGTTGGGGTGATAGTGTTATTGGTGGTGCTGGTGTTGGCAGTGGTGTTGGAGTTGTTGGGGTGATAGTGTTATTGGGGGTGCTGGTGTTGGCAGTGGTGTTGGAGTTGTTGGGGTGATAGTGTTATTGGTGGTGTTGCTGTTGATGTTGGTATTGTTGGTGGTGCTATTAGCAATGGTGGTATTGGTGGTGGTGGTGCTGATGGTAATGGTGAATGTATGTGGTGGTGGGGTTGGTGGTGATGGTGTGGGTGGCAGTGGCAGTGGTGTCTTTGGTGGTGTTGGTGGTGATGGTGTTGATGGTAATGATGTTTGTGGTGATGGTGGTGGTGTGGCAGTATTGGTGATGATGGTATTGGTGGTTATGGTGATGGTGATGGTGACGGTGATGGTATTGGTGGTGATGTTGGCAGTGGTAGTGGTAGTATTGGTGATGATGGTATTGGTGGTGGTGGTGGTGGTGCTGATGGTGTGGGTGGCAGTGGCAGTGGTGTCCTTGGTGGTGTTGTTGGTGGTGGTGGTATTGTTGTTGGTGGTGATGGTGTTGATGGTAATGATGTTGGTGGTGGTAGTAGTATTGGTGATGGTAGCATTGGTGGTGATGGTGATGGTATTGGTGATGGTATTGGTGGTGATGTTGGCAGTGGTGTGGCAGTATTGGTGATGATGGTATTGGTGGTGATGGTGATGGTATTGGTGATGGTATCGGTGGTGATGTTGGCAGTGGTGTGGCAGTATTGGTGATGATGGTATTGGTGGTGATGGTGATGGTATTGGTGGTGATGTTGGCAGTGATGGTGGCAGTATTGGTGATGATGGTATTGGTGGTGGTATTGGTGGTGTTGATGGTGATGGTGTTGATGGTAATGATGTTGGTGGTGATGGTGATTGTGGTAGTAGTATTGGTGATGGTAGCATTGGTGGTGATGGTGATGGTGATGGTGATGGTATCGGTGGTGATGTTGGCAGTGGTGGTGGCAGTATTGGTGATGATGGTATTGGTGGTGATGGTGATGGTGATGGTATTGGTGATGGTATCGGTGGTGATGTTGGCAGTGGTGGTGGCAGTATTGGTGATGATGGTATTGGTGGTGATGGTGATGGTGATGGTATTGGTGATGGTATTGGTGGTGATGTTGGCAGTGGTGTGGCAGTATTGGTGATGATGGTATTGGTGGTGATGGTGATGGTATTGGTGATGGTATCGGTGGTGATGTTGGCAGTGGTGTGGCAGTATTGGTGATGATGGTATTGGTGGTGATGGTGATGGTATTGGTGGTGATGTTGGCAGTGGTGGTGGCAGTATTGGTGATGATGGTATTGATGGTGATGTGATGGTGATGTTATCGGTGGTGATGTTGTCAGTGGTGGTGGCAGTATTGGTGATGATGGTATTGGTGGTGATGGTGATGGTATTGGTGGTGATGTTGGCAGTGATGGTGGCAGTATTGGTGATGATGGTATTGATGGTGATGGTGATGGTGATGGTATCGGTGGTGATGTTGTCAGTGGTGGTGGCAGTATTGGTGATGATGGTATTGGTGGTGGTGTTGGTGGTAGTGATGATGGTGATGGTAGTATTGGTGATGGTGGTACTGGTGGTGGTGGTGATTCTAAAAGATTAGGAAAGGTGAGAAGAAAAGAGCTTTTCCTACTCTCTAAGAAACAAGGTAGTTGAAGCGTTGTGGTTTCTGAATTTCCCTGATGGGCATCCTGCCTGTTTCCAGACTACTCCAGGCTTTTCCTGTGGTGTGGGGACCCTGAAGCAAGGAAGAGGTCATCTCTCACTGTTTTTCTTTTTTCTGCATCATCTGTGAGTGAGAGAAAAGTTAGAACATCCAAATCCTCTAAGTTACTGAATATTCTGATTTTTTTTAAACTACAAATTTGTAATGGACAACAGTAAGAAAGAGAATATATGTTAAAACATAAAATCAAAGGGTAGATTTTCATTGTATCAATCTAAAATTAGTTGTAATAACTGGTATATCTATAACATTAAAAAGCAATACTTTAAGGCCAATATCTAATCAAGTCTTTCTGGTTTTTTTAAGGATTTAATATACTATTAAGGACATGAAACTATTAAGAAATTATAAAACCTTTCATATTAAGAATATGTACTCCTCACAGCACCTTTTATTGTTATCTTGGTTGCATTTAAAGGATGAGAAAAGTAATTATTTTACTCTTTCTTGGTATTTGAAACAAAATTCTCTGCATTTCAATACCAACACTGACACTTACTAAAGGAAGGTGCATATTAGTAACCATTTAGAGTCTCAATTTTATTATTATAAAAATTGAGGAAAATGCTGTTTTACTTAAAAAGCCAGTACAAGAGTTCTTGCTAAATAAAAGAGCATGCATCTGAATTGTTTATCACAGTACCTAGGACATAGCATTTGCTCAATGAATACTAATTCCTATCCCTTTTCTTCATAACGAATCCAAGGAACAGAAACAGGCAGATCATTTTCCCATAGTTACATGTGAAAGCAAAATAATCCAAACCTAGAGCCTGAGGTTTCTTTTAGCCTGCCTTGGTTTTGAACATTATTATTTTTGCTTTCATTTAAAATAATATAATGAAAATTTGTCAGTTGGTTTTAGAGGCAATCATGTCACAACCAGAAGTACACTTTCTTTGGGGAATAAAATGAATGTAACAGTCACACGGGTTAATGATTCATTTCATTATTTTAATTTCTATACATTTACTTTAAATTGATTTCTTTGTGATGTTTAAAGTACATTGAAGCTTTTCTGGTAAAAGAAAAGCCAATACTGACACTAAAATTTGAAAAGAGGCTGGTGATCCTCCTCTTTGGATGTAATAACGTGCTGCAACCCAGTGTCCACCCAGCACTGGGGCTGCAGTACGCACAGACTCTCAGGGTTTGGAATATGCCACATTCTCAGTCTTCAAAAGTATTTGGTGAATCGGATTGAATTCAATTGAATGTAGTTTAGAAGGTATTTTGTATATTTTATACTGTAGTAGAAATAATGCTGATCTTCACAGAAACAAGCAAATATTACTGTGTTGTTACAGTAAGTCACATTTGCTACCGACACTATAAAATGGAATGTGGATTGGAAATGCTAGCATTAGCAGAAAATGGTCAAGTTATGACTGCCATCATTTGCCATCAATGGGCATAAATCCATATTTGGCCAAATTACAATTGATAAGTATCAGTAACACTAAAGATCGAGCACCATTAGGAGGATCAATTTTAATAATTCAGAAAAAAAAATCATATCAAGGTCAAAAACAATAACTGATTTTATTAAGTTAGCAGCAATACACTCTCCAGAGGATCAGTGGTGTCTTGGAAATGTTAACTTCCATTTGTCCTGATCATAAGCTTCATAGATGGTGAGAAACACACAGTGCGCTTGAGAAGAAAAATTGTTTAGAAAAATAGAGAGTGCACTTACGCTTAAAAGGCATTTCATAAGTTTGGTGTTTAGTGTTTTCAGATCTATTAAGTCACCCCTTTGGGGACCATTTGAAGATACATGAAAGGGGCGTATGTGAACCTAATGGTGTGGCAGAGAAAGGAAGAAATTGCTCTTTTGGGGGTGCGGAGGTTGACGAGATATATTAACCCTCTCAAGACCCTGGGGCAAGTTCCATCTCTTGATGCTAAAAAGCTTAGGGCCCCAAACTCTTTGCATATATTCCCCAGTTTGATCAATGACTCGCTTAAATCCACTGTCTTGAAAACTAGTGCTGTTTTTAGGTCTTCGAGTAAGCACCTTTTTCTGTTTTTCCTAAATAACATATAAATAAATATTTACCTATCTGTTTGTGTCCTGCAGACTTTAAGAACGAATGCTTTTATTTTACAGTGTTACTGTTTTCAATACTGTCATTTTAAATGTTCCATCTTCTAATGATGTGCTAATTTTTAAAAATATTTTTCAATGAAGGTATTACTTAGATCAGATAATTTAACGCTTCTGTGATCTCAAAATTTTAAAATACCTGGATATTATAAGGAGGAAAAGCCATCATGAATATAACACCTAGGAAATATTGCTTAGTACTGCTATCCAGCCAGCACAAAAGGCTGGCCAATAACTGGCTTTCTGACCTATGTATCCGCTTGCTGACCACGTATAGCTTTCCTGACTTGTCTTGGCTGAGCTCTAGCTCTATGGCAGCCTTTTCTAGGCATGATCTTCCTCCTGTTTTATTCACACTCCATCCTGGAGTTTTTATTCCAGCATCACCGTGACTGGTGAGCAGTCAGTGGTCCACGCCACACAGTCGACTGTAGGCACAGGCAACCCCGGGGAGTCCCTGACACCCACACTTTCTTGCCTGTCATGCAACTGAGTTGTTCATATAATCGCTAGATGCTGAGCTCCAGGAAGCCAGAGACTTTCCCTGATTCATTCATTTTGTACATGCTTCATCACCCAGACACTGAGTGTACCATCTTAACTTCTAGTGGGAGGAACACAGATCACAAAAGAGTAAATAAGCAAATTATATTCTATATTAGATGGTGAAATATAGTATAAGAGAAATAAGTCAGGGAAGGTTTCTTATATGACTCTACTTTTTAAGGATCTTTATTTGCTTGCTCTCATAGATCTACCTCCTAGTGATGTAATTTCGACCAATTCCTCTGACAGCTACTTTAACTAAAGTAGAAACACATGACTGTAATTAAATTTTAGGTCAGATTGTCTAAGTGGTACTGAAGCATATCTTACTCTTAAGCAGATTTGTTTACACTGAATTACCTTGATATAAATTTTGCTTGTCAATATAGTTTCATCATCATCTACTAGTCTGACATCATAAAAGACTGCATAGTGTTCTTTTTATACAGTGCCTACTAATAGTTACATAAAGTAATATGCATTCTTGTCCCAGTTTTCCTCACTATTACTTTGAAAGAGCATGAACACAACTTTCCTAGTTTCCAGGTAGTGTCATTCCCCTATTAATCACCATGTCCCACAGCATTCTGCTCACTCAGAATACAACTCATTCTAGCACCAGCCATCAGAATTTATGCCACAGGTCACTCTGTTCTTAGGCTAGACCCATGTTCTCTCTTTATGTCTTTTTTTTTTTTTTTTTTTGAGACAGAGTTTCATACTGTCGCCCAGGCTGGAGTGCAGTGGCACAATCTTGGCTCACTGCAACCTCAGCCTCCTGGGTTCACACGATTCTCCTGCCTCAGCCTCCCGAGTAGTTGGGATTATAGGTGCCCGCCACCACGCGAAGCTAATTTTTTGTATTTGTAGTAGAGATGGGATTTCACTATGTTGGCCAGACTGCTCTTGAACTCCTGACCTCATGATCTGCCCACCTCGGCCTCCCAAAGTGCTAGGATTATAGGCATGATCCACAGTGCCTGGCCTATGTCAATTTTGTAATAAAATAAAACCACCAAAATATCATTGCCTCAGTTATCTCCCCCTTCCATCAATAATAATTAAAAATATTTCACTAGCATCTCTCCTCCTCCAAGACACCTTGCTATTCTCTATATTGTCAATCCAAAGGTATGAAACTGGCTTTTTGAAACCATCCTATTTTTCCTTAGTATTTACTATAGTTCCACAGCACTTGAACATAAATATATATAATTTAGTTTATTTAATTATGTAAAATTGTATTTTCCATAAATTTTCTATAGATTGCATAAAATATATTTAAGTTCTCACACCTGGCATCAAGGAGATACCTAAGTTGTTTCTCTGTAAATACACCCCCCTCCCTATAGTACATCCTATCACTGAAAGGTATCTGATACTTTTTTTCAGACACATTTATTCAACATTTTCAACATTCACTGAGTGCTGTCCATGTCTCTCATGTACACTGTGGATATAAGATCAAGAGTTTACTCCTAAGGAGTGCACAAGGAATAGGAGCAAGAAGCAACTCGGCAATTACTAGACAGGGCAATTAATTAGCTCTATGAGAGAGCCATGTAGGAGCATCTAGTGACAGTGGAGGGGTGAAGAGAGGCTCTTCAACTGGACCTAAGATACATGAAGTGGTGGAGCAATTATGATGAGTACTGGGAGATGATGGGATATGGAGAAAGCAAAGACAGTGCCCAGTGCCCGAGGGTCTGGCTTGCCCAGAGGCATGGCTGGAATGTGTCCTTCTTGAAGGCCCTGCACTATATATTTTATTCATGCTTTTGTACCATTTTCCTTAGAAATCCGCTGTATCAAACTAATAAAGATTTATGTTCTACAAAGCCTGAATCCACCTTGCCCTGGGTAATGACATTCTCAGCTCTAGGAATTTAGACGACATACAGATATGGTGCGTGTGAAGAGATTACAGACTTAATCGTGGACAACTGGATTTGAGCTTCCTGAGAGATTTAAAGGCGGTGCACTCAGTAGAAAAGCCAGATTCTGAGATCCAGCACTCAGAGGAACGGACAGAAGGGACAGAATTGGGTGTGTTCCATATACAGAGGCTGGTGGGAGACCCAGGATGCTCCAGTTCCACTGTGGTTTCTCCCCACAGCTTTAAACTTCCCAACAACTTCAAGCAGAGACACGTTGTATAAATATGAATTAATTTGGAAAAGGGAGTTTCTGCTGCTAAAATCTTTCTCATCTTACAGAAAAGAAGCGATGCTCCTAAACTGAAATGACTTGCATTTCATCAGACAAATTCTCAAACCAGAATCCATGCTTCCTGACTCTCATTTTGTGTTTTACAGTCATAAAGTGCTGGTCAGAAGGGCAGAGTATTATTTAAAACTAAAACAAACAAACGAAACAAAAACTATCTGCTCCTTCAGATCATCTAAAAAGCTATTAAGTAACGTTTATTCTAACCAAGATCTCCAGGGATCCACAAAAATCAGTTCCCCAGTCCCTTGATAAATGAATACTTAATAACATTTGGTATAAAACCTTATCAAAGGATTTTTAAAAGTCTAAGTACATTTTGTCTGCAGTTCTCCTTATATACAATAATTTTTACCCACTCAACTAACACTAATGGACTTTTTATTGTGCTGTGTATTGCATGGAAGAGACACTGTCAGGAGGGAGGAGAGAGGAAACAGAGGACAGTAAACATGAGTAAACGTTTGTAGTGAAACTGGGAAAGAAAGCGGAAAATGGATATTGAGGTAGATTGAAATTTGTGCTGCACTAAAAAAAGCAGAAAGAGTAAAATTTTTGAACATGTAAGTTATTAATAATAAAGATACAATGTAGCTTAAAATAATCGTTATGATTTATTGATCACCTATCAGTGTCACATGTGAACTAGGCTTTTGTAACATTATCTGCTTTAATCCTCAGCAAAACTCCTTCTTCTGGGGTTGTCACAGCTCCACTGAACAGTTGAGGAGTCATGCAGGCCAGATAACCAAGTTCCATCCATAACCCCAGGTCAGCCACTTGGGAAGTGCAGGGCTGAGTTTTGAATTCAAGTCTGTCTAACTCCAAAATCCAAACACTTAGTCAATATTATACTTCAAGTTACTCCCAAAATTATGTTTACACAGCTGACATCATCACATGATAAAACGTCTCTCTCTCTCTCCCCGTCCCACACTCCCTCTCATTTATTTTACGTCGCTCCTTTCTGGAATGAAAAGGACTAGCAGGGCAGGGCCCTGTCTGTTTGGCCCACTGTATTCGGAGCTCCTAACCCATGCCTGGCAGACCACAGGTGCTCAATGCACACGCATGGAGTGAATTCATGTTGGTAGCACCCTTCCTTGGTAGGGCATGGAAACGCTTGCTCACATACTGTGAAACGGGGCCACACATTTTGTTTCCCCCTTGATAAGAATGCTTTCCCTTGCCGCACCGTCAGCCGTCAGAAGACTTTTTCTAGCACTGCATGGACTTCCCAACCTCAGTGAGAAGAAACTGTCAGAGTGAGAGGAGGGAGGCAGCCTCGGAGCCACACAGCCACACCTTACCGGTGGGCGCCAGTGCCACGCACTTCTCCCACCGTGTGGCATCTGTGCTCATCTCTGCCTTCAGCGTCCACAACGTTCCTTCTGTCCACACTTGAGATGTTCCATTTAAACAATACTGGCCACCTTGCCTCCTCCTGTCCCTGGCTCACCCCCTTCCTCCCCCATGGTCCCTGTTTCTCTTGCACCATTCAAAAGATTGCATGAACTTCCTTGTCCTGCGGGGGAGCTAAACCTGGAAAACAGGCAGCTTCTCTCCATCTTCCCCGTCTCCTAGTGTATGAGAGAGAGTGAACTAAAAGAGAATCCAAGGACGCCAGACACATCTAAGAGCGTGCCAGGAGGATCATTTCTGCCTGGGACCAACTCGCTTTGTGGCTTCACTAAATTTTTCATGAGAAAATCTCAAAGATGTGTTGAAAAGTGTGAGGTTTTCTAATTTTATCTTGTTATACTGCCTGGTATTTAAGTAATCAGAAGTCGGTAGTTTGGGAAAATAGGAAAGTGTATAAATAATAGTTGAATAGAATAGGGGTTAGTGAGGGTGCTCAGGGGATAACCTGTATCAGAAGAATCAAGATATCAAGTGTAAGCACCAAGGTAATATAAACAACATGCTATAAGCAGCGAGATGTAAAGTATAAGGCCATCGTGTTCTTATACATAATATCTATTCTTCTATATTCCATATTACTTTTTTACTCCCAGTTTTACTTTGACCATTTTTATTTTTTAGAATTTAAATTTGCATGAATGCATATACATATATATACACATATATAATCTATACACCTACATACAGGTAATTTACATTACCCCAGAGAGGAAGTCAGTTTACATACATGTAGTTATATATGTTGGTATATATGCATGTGTATGTATATGTATCATAGGTCTGTGTAGATATTGCTGTGTGTATATGAAGAGAATCTGCACACGGAAGGAGCAAATGCTTTAGGCAGCCCTGAAGTGCAGGTGTCCAAATGTGCATGACTCTGATTGATACATTGTGATTTATTACAATGCAGCTGATGCTTCAGAAGACGTGATTTAGTAGTCACTGGTTATTTCAATTTACTCTTTTTGCGTTTTTAATTAGTAAATGAATCCCTCATGGTCAAATGATTAATTGCACAATAATTCACTGCAGTGCCTTCCTCACCTATTTGTGCACAGCACAGTACATAGAGAAAGCGTTGGAATATGGGCTGACATTATAAATTATGGCAGTGCATTCACACCACTCTCGTTCCGAATGTGTCAGCACTTCCATTATAAACTCCCATTTTCAAGGTGTTTAAAACTAAGCTGTGAAAATTCATTTTCAGATGGCAGCTGGTATAGAAGGTGTCCACCAGGGAGCAATGTTTTTAAACCAAATTTCAGAATTTACTTTGCCATTGTTAAAACTACCAAGCAGATAAAGTTAGCAAAGCAGCTTTCTCAACTATTTCCGTAAAATAAAATAAAAATGAAATAAAACTACTTTTCTCACTGGCAGTGGCTCTAACATGAATGCTAAAATTATATGAATTTTAGATGCAGTCAGTTTTTGTTGGTTTGTTTTTAATATACTTTATTCCTTAGAATAGTTGGAGATTTAAAGAGAAATTCAGACAATAGTGGAATTTCCACATATCCTATTTTGTTGTTCAAACTGTTGCAGCGTTAGCTGTTTCTATCTTTTTATTTTCACTATATTCAATTATAATGAGAATTCACCTTCTCTATTATGGCCTTTGCTTCTCAGAACTCAGTATGTCTCAACAGTCCATGCCTGCCTAAAGCAGTAGGAACAAAGTTTAAGCTTTAATGACCCCATACCATACCTAAGTAATCTCATGTTTTCTTGGCAGAGCCAAACTTCCCTTTTAGCCAGAACTGCAAACCAACAGTCTAACCAACTTTCTCTAGAATTGTCGAGACAAACTACAGAAGAAGCAGCCACTGCCCATTTAACACGGTGATGATCTCATACCAAGATAATGAGACCATCCTGTTTTCAAGCCTGCAGGCTCTGGAGTGCAAAGCAAGGTTTAAAATCTTGTCTCCGCAATTCTTGTGTGACCCTGGGCAAGTAGGTCACAAGTGAATGCCTCCTCATGGGTAAAGGATGATATTAGCAGGGACTTGCCCATGGGGCTGTTGTAAGGCCTCAGGGAGATGCCCTTTGGGGCATGAGCCAGCCTCATGCTTGGGGGATGCTTGCTGCCCTGCTGTGCAGGCAGGTGCCCGGCTGGGTCGGGGAGGAAGGACTGTGCAGCAGGAAGAACTGTGCATTGCAATAAGAGACCTGAATCCCCCAGGATAGGTTCCCAGGTAACATCACAGGAAATAAACATTTCCCCAGAGAGGAAGTCAGTTTACAGTCAGCAGGGCAGGCTGACCCACCGGAACCCAGCCACGCAGGGAGGAGGTGGCACCTCAGGCCTGTCTCTGAAACTCCCAGTGGGCGCTCCAGTGCCTCGCAGACACCCCAAATCCCTCAGCAGGTGAAGCCCGTCTGAAGAACCACACTTCAGTTCCATCTTTCCAAACTTCCACTGCCAAGAGAGCCGCTGCAGAACAGAACTCCTGCAGCCCCCAATGTCCCCTGGTCTGCACAGCCCCACCTGCTTCTGACTCGTGTCCTGTCTTTCTTTCCTCCTCCACCAGGAACTCGCTGGTTCCTCCTCATCCTTCAGGCCGAGCCCGTGGGACCCCCTTCAGGATGCATCCCGCCCTCATCCCGGGAGCAACCGCTGTGTCTCACCTCGGCGTCATTCCCAAAAAGCATTCTGCTTATCTTTTAAAAGAATAATTTGAAATAATAAGTGAGAATAATGTTTTAAATAATTAAAACATTTGAAGTATAAAACATTTTAAACACACAGAAAATCAGAATTCTATTTTTTCTTGAGTCAGTTTTGTTAATGTCCCATTTCTTCTAACATATATGTGTGTATATACATACCTATGTGTATATATAGACATACATGTATGTGTATATATACATATGTATATATGTGTAGATATATACATAGGTATGTGCATATATACATACGTATGTGTATATATGCACATATGTGTACATATGTGTACATACATATGTATGTATATATGTATATATAACATAAATAATATATATACATATATAATATATAATATATATTATATATGTATATATAAAGTTATAGGAAATTGATGTTTTATAGATATTGTAGGATGTGTGTATATATGTATATATATAAACATAAAGTTCTATATATAGTTATAATTCTCTCTATAAAGTTCTCTCTAGAAATATGACTACATTATTGGCATGTAGTTATAATACTTCCCACTCTAGTCCTCTACCTCCTTTATAATCCAGATGCATGTATCTGTTTGGAGGACTTTTCTCACTTTTCTTAAACAAACTTGCCCATTTCATTGCTTCATCTAAAGAACTAGGTTTAATTAGGTTAGTCTTCCCAATTTTATTTTTGCTCCCTATTGTGTTATTCCTGTTCTTAAGTTAATCATTTTCTTAAGAGGCCAAGGCAGGTGGATCACCTGAGGTCGGGAGTTCAAGACCAGCCTGACCAACATGGAGAAACCCCATCTCTACTAAAAATACAAAATTAGCCGGGTGTGGTGGCACATGCCTGTAATCCCAGCTACTCAGGAGGCTGAGGCAGGAGAATCGTTTGAACCTGTGAGGCAAAGGGTGCCCTAAGCTAAGATCACACCACTGCACTCCAGCCTGGGCAACAAGAGTGAGACTCCATCTCAAAAAAAAATTAATCATTTTCTTATTTTAATCCTTTTAGGGTTACTCTTTATCATTTCAACTTCTCGACTTGGACACTAAGCTAATCAATTTTTTTCTGTTATTTTAATCTTGCATTTAAACAGTTTTCTTAGAATTATTGTTTACCTACATCTTGGAAATTTTGATGTGTAGTGCGATTTTCATCTCTACCAACTTCTCCATGTAATTCTGTCTACTTTTAATGTCTATGTTTTGAGTGATGTGTGTAGGTTGAATAGATCTCACTGGGTCTTTCTAGACTGAAACTTCTTAGCCTTAACAATGCCTTTACTGAAAGTCCATCCTGTGATATTAACATAGTTACAACAGAATCCTCATACAAATTTTTCTTTCTCATATAATTTTCTGGGTCTTTATGTTTTATTTAGGGCTCGTATAGATGGCATATAGCTGAACTTCTTTAAAAGTCCACTGTGAGAGTCGACCCTGTCAATTGGTGGGCTGAGTCCATTTCCACTTGCTGCACTAAGACAGCCTAGCTTCTTTCCACTTTCTTATTCGGTGCTTTCTGTAGACCTTTTGGATTCCTTTGCTTTTGTTTTTCATTCTTTCCTATTTTCTTTTGGATGATCAAATTTTTCCTGTTTTGAAATTTCTACCCTTTTACAACAAATGATCACTTTTGCAATCTTTAGTAATACTATTAACATTTTATCACATATTTATGATTAGAAAAATTTTAAATTGATTATTGTCCATACTTTCCTCCAGCAACTATTCTGGTTTTAATAAAATTCGTCCCTTAATTATACGCTATTTTTTTTCTGGTAATTTAATCCTACCTTGTTTGGATGCTGATGAATTTAGGAATGCTTTTCTTGTTGTCTTATGCAGGGAACGTTTCCTTGGCCTGATTGACATAGTCTCCGTTTTTCTTTACTTACCACTTCTTTGTGAATCCCACTCATTGCTTTCAGCTTCAGTTTTCTTTCTTCTGAAGTCTCTTAAGTTGTTCTATCATCATGGTCTGTGAGCAATACATTCTCTTAGGTTTTTGCAGACATATTATTTTTCTCTCTCACTTATTTTACTGTATATAACATTATGGCTTGAAAGTTAACTTTCCTCAGAAATTTGAAGATGTTATTCTGTGTTTTTCCCCATTTCCTCTGTGGATGAGTATTTATCTCATTGTTTTTCATGGCAGGCTATCTTCTGTTTTTGACTACTTTGAGATTTTACATTTGACCTTGGGCCTTTATAGTTTTACCATTATGCGTTTTGCTGTGAATTTCCTGTATATTTCTGTGGACTTCTTATACTTCTTGAACTACAGGTTTATGTCCTGTATGCATCCAGATATTTCTTTTCCCTTCTTTCTCTTTTCCTGTTCTAGCCATTGTTGAGCTTTTTCCTTCCTGTATTCACATCTACTAACCTCTTGTAATATTTTCTGTCTTTTCATTTCTGTGTCCATGGCAGAATTTCTTAATTCTGTATTTTAAAGTTCTTAATTCTCCTTTGAGCTAGATTGATTTGATATTTAACCTTGGTATTAAATTTTTAATTTAGTTTTAAGTAATTTATTATATATTTTTAAAAGTTTTATTTGTTTTCTTTTTTCCTTAAAAAACTTATTGTTCTGTTAACTATTAATTTTATGATGTCTTATATCAGAACACATTTATTTTATGTTTTTGAGGTGCAATTCACATTCAATACACTGCACATATTTAAAGTGTATGACTGGTAAGTTTTGACATATGTGTACACCTGTGAAAGCATCACTACAATCAAGACAGTGAACATAGTTTTCACCTCTAAGGGTACTCCCTCCCTTCTGCTCCTCCTTGTTTCTCCTCCACCTTTGGACATCATGGATCTGCTTTCTCTCATTATTGGTTCATTTGCATTTTCTAAAATTGTATGCAAATAAAATCAGATAGTATCTTGATAGTCGGAATCATGGCCCCCCAAGATGTCCATGTCCTAATACTCGGAACCTGCAAATACCTGGACTTACATGGCAAAAGGGAATTTTCAGATGCGATTCATTGAAGGACCTTGAGAGGAGGAGAGTGTCCTGGATTGTCTGGTGGACCCAGTGTCATCACAGGATCCTAATGGGGATAGAGTCAAGGTAGGAGGTGTGAAAACAGGAGCAGGGCCAAGCACCACATGTGGCCTCCAGAGGCTGGAAGTCAGAGAAACGGATCCCCTCTGCAGCCCCCTGAAGGAACCAGCCCACAGCACCTTGATTTTAGCCTAAGAGACTCACTTTGGGCTTCTGACCTTCACAACTGTGGAATAAATTTGTGTGCTTCTAAGTGGCTACATGTGCAGTGATTTGTTATGGCAGCAATAGGAAGTTAACAGAAGTGTGTACTCATTTATGGTTTGGCTTCTCTCACTCAGTATGACTTTTTTGAGATTTGTCCTTGATGTATCAGCAGCTCCCTGGTTTTTATTACTAGGCAGTATTTGGTTGTCTAGATATGCTGCTCCTTAAGGGACAGTTACGTCATTTCCAATTTCTGGATATTACAAGTAAAGCTGCTGTTGCAGGACTTTTTCTTATTTCAGGTAACAACGAGGTCCTTGTCACACGGCCACAAAAGATTAGGCTCGCAGACAATTTGAATGGTGAGAATAATGGGATTTATTGGGCAAAAAGGGAAAAAAAGGGGAACAGGGATTCAGCTGAGTGAGAATCCTTTTAGTACATGCTTCCCACCCCACAGATTAAGTCCCAGGCACCACCCAGGAAAAGAAGTTCCTCCCAGCTGCAGACGGTGTGAACTTGCGTGCTACACCCCAGCTGCAGGCTGGTTGGCGTTTCTCTGGGGAACCCCTGCCCCCTGGCTGCCTCACTGCCATGAACATTTATGTACAGGTATGGGTAGGATATATGCTCCCTTTTCTCTTGGGTAAATACTGATAAGAAGAATATATTGACATTTTTTAAAGGCTACCAAACTGGTTTCCAAAGTGGATGTGCCATTTTGTATTCCCACCGTTAGTGTGCACAAGTTCTGATTCCTTCACATCCTTGTTCAGTCATGGTATGGTCAACTTTTCCAGTTTCACCATTTCAGTAGGGGCCAGTGGGAACTCCGGGTCCTCTTCGCTTGCATTTACCTAGTGACTCATTGCACGGAGGGAGCTTTCATGTGCTCAAGCTATCATCTGTACATCTTCCTTGATAAAATGTCTGTTCAAAGCTTTTGTTCCCTTTTTAATTGGGTTGTTTGTTTTCATTTTATTGGACTTTGAGAAATTTTTATATTTCTGGATATACATTCTTTATTAGATATATTCTTTGCTGACTATTCTCATAGTCCATATACTTTGAAAATTGTTTTGGCATTGGATTTCAGAGCAGAAGTTTTTAACTTTGAGGAGGTTCAATATTATCTTTTTTTATTTTATGGATCATACTTTTGTGTAATATTTATAAATTATTTGCCTAACCCAAGATGCAAAGATTTCCTCTTATATTTTCTTCTAGAAGCATTAGCATTTAAGGATTTAAAATTTTAGGTCATTCATTTAGAGTTAATTTTTCTTGTTTTTTTATGGCTTTTTTAAAATTCTGTTTTACAGATCCACTTGTCTATGTTGCAACCAATACCTTGTCATTCTGATTAACGTAGCTTTATAATAAGACTTGAGATCAGCTAATATTGTCATTTCAACTTGTTCTTTTTACAAGTTTTTTTGGCTGTTCTGGGTGTCATGCATTTCCACATGAATTTTGCAATCAGCTTATCAATTTCTACAAAAACTCTGATGAGATTTTGATTGGGAATGTGTTGGATCTATAGACCAATTTGCAGAGAATTGACATCTTAAATATATTGACTCTTCTGAAGCATGGACATTGTATAACTCTCCATTTATTTAAATTTTCTCTAATTTCTCCCGGAAACTTTTTCAGTATATAGGTGTTGTGCATCTTTTATTACATTTATTCCTAAATATTTCTTAATGTTTGATACAATTGTAAACCATGTTTTAAATTTTAATTTTCAATTGTTCATTGACAGTATATGAAAATACAATGGATTTCTGCATTCCAATCTTTTATTCTGCAAGCTTGCTAACTTACTCACTTGTCCATTCTAGTTGCTTCTCAGTAGATTCTGTTCAACTTTCTCTGTAGATGATCATGTTGCCTTCAAATAAAGTTTGACTTTACATTTTCTCATAAGGATGCTTTTTATTTCTTTTTCTTGCCAGAATCCCCAGTATAGTGTTGAATAGAAGTGATTAAAGTAAAGTCCTCTCTGGACAGGGTTATTTTATATTTTTATTCTGATTGTTACTTTGTTATTTGGAAATCTTATTATGGTGTTTTTAATACCACTGGCTGTATCTGCTGGGATCTT